>NW_026057582.1:90914323-91103097 GCF_023721935.1 Panthera uncia
ATGTGGGAAGGAACTACACAAGGATGTGAATACCCAGTGGTGGTGATCATTATAGGCCAAACCAAAGGCTGGCTACCACATAGGGTTTCTGCATCAGAAAACCTTTCAGTCAAGTTGGGAATCAAAGTATAAATAAAGAGTAAGTTAAAGCAATAATAGAGCAACACGTTTGTGAAAAAACCATATAGTGTGTGTTAATACTTGAAAGCAAAACATCTAATTTCTTTCACAATGCTACAGAGTGGGGCTGAATGAGACAAAAACAACTCCATTCTGGAGTTAATAAGGCTCAAAAGAACCCTTGACATCATCTAGTCCAGGGACCTTGACATGGAGTTTTGCCTATGGCCATTAGAAACACTGGTAAGAAAAAATTGTATACCAAATACTAGGGAGTGGATTCAAAGCTTTCGTCAGGTTCCCAAAAGTACTTGTGTTTCCCAAAAAAGATACAAAGTATTGATCTAGTTCACTGTGCTCATCTTATTGATGAGAGACCTGAGACACAACAAATCTAGTCTTATTTGGATTAGAATCAGAAGTCTTCTGGTTTTTAATTCTGTAATTAAAATAATACATCCATTGTATAAGCAATATACATTGTTATTGTGATTTGTAAAAGAAAAGCTTAGCTGACTCTCCTCTATTTAATTAAACACTCTTACTACTAGGATCATTTCCCTTTTATTCTCCACCAGGTGTTAAAAGGTGGGTATGTTTTTGATAAATAAGAGAGTCATCAGAGAGAGGAGAACACTGTTCTGAAGTGTTTATAAAGTGAAACCCCAGTGTTTATACAGGGTAAAGAGATCAGCAAATGGATTATAATTGGTCATTTATAACACAAACCCAAACACTGATCTTACATATTCATTCCCTTGACAGATATTTTTAAGCCCTTAACACGTGCCAGGAGTTGTGCTGGTTCTTGGGGATGCAATACAGCAGGCTTCAAGATAGGAAATTTCTGCCTTCACAGTTTCTAGGAGCCTTACCCTATCTGCCTCTTCCATTTCCAATCTTTCCTTCCTAACAAACCTGTTGAGTGGTGTGGGCAGCACATAACTGGTAGATGGTAATAACTGAGTAGAGATTTAGGTGTCATGTAGAAGCCCAAACAGAGTATCATTTTGGAAAGAAGGAAAGCAAATGGAAGGGGATCTGAAGTGTCTGGTATAAATAGCAACATCCTAGAACTGAGCTTTTTTCTCTGTTCAATTCTTAAATAACTATGCGAGTGGGTTGCCACTGCATGTGGCTTTATACCAGTAGGCAATTATACAGGGCTATGAATAAGGTAATTACTGAGTAACTACTCCATGCAAAGTATTAACCTATTAGCTGAGATGAGAGGTAAAGGAGAAGAAAGAGGAGGTGGTGAGAAGGAAGTTGGGGAAGAGTTGATATAACAGATGTAAAGAAGTACAACACTTTAAATTCCTGGTCCTAAAGTCTAGGGACAATACAATAATATGGTGCAGATTTCCCCATGGACATTATAATTTTACATGAATTCTTGAATTTTTGCTTACTGGAATAAAGATGTTGTTTTTGATTTAACTTTTTTATATACTAAAACTATGGTATGTTTCTAACTGCCAATGCTTTATTAATTTACTTTGTTTACTATTTTTAAAATATAGATGAATAAAGATGTAATATTATATTATCATATTATATTTAAAAGAAAGAGGATATATATTATACTTGGGAGTATATGGACAACAATTTTCCTAAAGAAGACTTCTGATAAAAGTGGAAACACTTTTAAAGTCAGAAGTCATTATTCATGGAAAATTTTAACTGTCTCATGGAGTTAAAATTTGATCTAGTTCACTAGGATTTAAATTAATCATGTAAATGCAAGTCACTAATGTACAAGGTGACATTGTATAATAAAAGCTATGAAGATAAATAATATAACTTTTGCCTTTAATAT
Source organism: Panthera uncia (assembly GCF_023721935.1). NCBI lineage: Eukaryota > Metazoa > Chordata > Mammalia > Carnivora > Felidae > Panthera > Panthera uncia. The sequence continues at coordinate 90,916,263 of NW_026057582.1, forward strand.
GCTTTTATAAGAAATAATTTGCTAAGTTCCAAAAGTTATTAATATGTTTCATATGAGCAAGGGAGAGATCAGCATGGAAGTGAAAACTTCTGGGCACATCCAAAGAGGTGAAAATGACCAAGCGGAAGAATTAGGAGAAGAGACTTTCATGGAAAAACTGCACTTGAACAAAGGGGAGATTGGTTGCAGGATTTTGATAGAGGGTGAAGAGCTGTCAAGTAGCCTGAAGGTGGGCAAAAAGGCATGGATGCAGTAGGGCAACTGTGAAGAATGGTAAGTCCTGGAGAAAGAATATGGTGCAAAGAAGTGGTAGCTCAGAGCTAGTAAACAAATGAAATGTTTCAAAATACATTTTAACTTCATAGCACGAAAGAAGAAGATAGAGCAAAAAGAGAGTGAAAGGGTGGAGACAGAATTAAAGGAAGGATGTGAGGAAGTAAACAAAGAAAGACATAAGCAGGGGAAGCACTAGCAAGAGTGAACACAAATGAGAAGGAAAAGGGATACACAGACACATGACGAAGTGGGAGAGACAAAAAGGCAGAGGGATGTTCTGGAAGTTCTGTAGCCCAGAGTATTATACCTGCCATACTCTCTGGGCTACAGAGAGTATGGCAGTATAATCAGAGAGCCCAAAAGAATTAGGGAGTATAGGGGATTCGACTGTGAACCGACTGATATTACCCAAGTCACTGAATGAAATCATGCTAAAGGTCAGATATACAAGCCTGTGGTTTCCCACTCTTGACCTAAGACTTCCATAAACCCATCCTTGTAATAATTTATGGAGACAGCCCACCAGGTCCATGGTAAATAATTATAAATAATCTTGCATTTTATTGTTATTTCTTTTGATAAGTGTGAAAACTTGAGAATATTAACTGAGAAATTACTTTCGTACACTGCTGTCAAAATACAGTCTCCTCACGTTGATCATACGTAGGGCTAAATCTGCTTTGGGTTTCTCTAAGAAGTAAGCCAAGGTCACAAAACTAGTTAATGGTAGAGAAAGAGAGAAATATTGAATTTTGGGTGTGTGAAGAGAAATGATCTTCTATGCTATAATATTTCCAAACAATCACATATGTTTTTTAAAAAGCTGATTTCAGTAAACCTATAGTCCATCCATGGAAAATTACTAACGCATGAGAAAATTTTTATGTTAGAATGATTTTGTCCCTATTACTAATGACCCTAAACTAATTCAGCTAACTTATCACCAATGTGATGAAGAAAACATAAAATCAAAGATTCACAGAACAGGAATAAATTGACTAAACAGCTGGTTTGGCTTTTGCTTTTCATACAGATTCATATCTGTGGCAGAGGTAGAACCCTCAGGCCGTTGTCCTGTAGGGATCTAAATATAGCTTCTGCAATCGGTTAAGACTTACTCACAGGCGGCTCTAGCCATCCTGTTGACTAACAAACTAACCTGAAGTTAAAAGGGCAGGAGGAATATGACACATTTTGCCCCTGTCTACAGCTGCGGTGTTGGAGGGCAAGATGAATGGAGATTAATTCAGAGCTCTCTCATAAATTACTACAACTTTCTTTTCAACCTTCTCCCTGGCATCTCACCACTGATGCTCTCCCCAACTCTGCTGCTTCCCCCACTTCTCCTTCCTCCTCTTTTTTCTTCCCTCTTCTTTTTTCCCTCTCCTTTCTAACTCTTTTCGCTCGTTTTCTGTTTATTTGCTTTAACTAGACACAATATAGAACTGAAGTACATATTAAATATTCATTAAAGCCACCAAGTAAATTACCTGTACTTGAATTTAAAAAGAATAATTTATATTTATCACATTAAAAAAACTACTTATAGTTACCACTTTATAAAAGTGCACAGGAAAAATGATTGAAGATAAATATACTAGATTTTATAAGTGATATGCTCAAGGTGAATCTCTTTACCTTTTTTTTTTAGTGATTTCCAAATAGTTTTTTTTTTTAATTTTTATTTATTTTTGATACAGAGAGAGACAGAGCATGAATGGGGGAGGGTCAGAGAGAGGGAAACACAGAATTTGAAACAGGCTCCAGGCTCTGAGCTGTCAGCACAGAGCCCGACGCGGGGCTCGCACTCACGGACCACGAGATCATGACCTGAGCCGAAGTCGGCCGCTTAACCGACTGAGCCACCCAGGTGCCCCGATTTCCAAATAGTTTTTGATGAGCGTATACTAATTTTTTTGGTGATCATGAAGATATATGTATATATTTATGGGTATACACTTAATTATAATAAACTATGTTGCTTTTTACACATGTGCCTCTCATTTTCCTCTTTCAGTCACACTCTGACAGGGTAAGCAAGGCTCCTCCAACCAGCAGTAGTCTAAGACAGCTGTGACCTACAATTGTCAAACCTTTTCTTAAAGCTCTCCAAAAATGGAACCTCTTGCAGTCCATCCCAGTTTTATATTAGCCTAACAGTTGGAACACTTTCTCATATTTAAGGAAATTATCCCTGCTTTGATTTAAGCCCTTTTTATTATGTTCTTCTTTTTCTTCACAAGAATTGACATGACTGGGGCACCTGGGCGGCTCAGTTGGTTAGGGTCCAATGCTTGATTTTGGCTCAGGTCATTATCTCACAGTTTGTGGGACTGAGCCCTGCATCGGGGTCTGTGCTGATGCAAAGCCTGCTTGGGATTCTCTCTTCTTTCTCTCTCTGCCCCTTTCCCTAGCTCACATGCGTATGCTCTCTCTCTCTCTCTCTCTCTCAAAATAAATAAACTTAAAAAAAAACTGATGCAATAAAATACTTTCATATATGTCTCTTTTCTGTCTATACTCATCTGCTGACCATTTCATCTAGTCTCATGGCTAACGACCACCAAATTAATGTCTCTAGCCTAGATCTCTCCTCTAAACTCCAGACTCAAAAATTCATCTCTACCTGGATGAATCCCAAACTTAACATGTCTGAAACAGAACTCAGTATTTTCCCCCTCAGTGCTTCTTGAAAATGGTAATGACAATGCCAGTCTTTCTGTTGATTGGGCTCTGGACTCTGAAATCATCCTTGACATATTTCTTTTTTTCACATTCTACACTCATTCTACACTATTATTAAATCTTATTGTCTTTATCTCCCAAATACATCCATACCTGACTGCTTCTCGCCACCTCCACTGTTGCCACCTTAGTCTAAGCCACTAGCCCCTGGTCTCCCTGCTTCCACCCTTGCACTCCTAATTCAGAATCAAGTGATTCTTTCAAAATATAAATCAGATCATGTCACTTTCTGCTCAGAAGACTCTCCAATGTTTTCCTAGTTTACTCGAGGTAAAATCAAAGGTTTTCACGATGACTCACAGAGCCCTAGAAGATCTGCAACCCTCACAACTCTCAGTAACACCATCTCCCTTGCACATGATGCCTGATTCACATTGACCTCTTTGCTGCTTTTAGGACAAAGTCAGGCAAGATCCTGCATTGGCCTTTGCATATTCTGTTTCTCTGTCCCAAGTATTTCCTTCCCTCGATATGTGGGTGGCTCACTCTCTCACTCCTTCCTAGTCTTTACTAAAATGTCACCTTTTTGCTGAGACCTTTTCCGTACCCCTTCCCAACATGCATACTTCTTATCCTCTCTCCTCATTTATTTTTCCCCTTAGCATTTATCACTGTCTAACATACTGTATTATCATTTTTATTGATCTTGTGTGTAAATTGTTTCCCTGACTGGAAGAAGGTGTTTTGTTCACTGTTATATATCCAGAACCTAGAATAGTGCCTGGAACACAGTAGGTGCTCAATTAATATTTGTTGAGGGGATGAATGGATGAATTCCACAAATATTTACGGACTACATATTGTTAGGCACTGGGTCAAGTACCAGGGATAGCAAAGAGAACAATAAAAATGTTACCCCTCTTTGATTACTTTAGGGGAAGACAAAAATAAATATATAAATGCAGAAACTCGTCAGGGACAACTTGAACATAAGAAAGAGGAATTATAAATAGATTAACTGAAAATGGCTCAATATTAAGTTCAATTTTAAGCATTGAGGTTAGGTGTATGTGTGTGTGTGTGTGTGTACCTGTATTTAGGGATGTTACATGACTTAGGATATCAGTTGGTCTTTAAGATCTTAGCATATTCAAATCACTCTGATCTGTAAGTAATATAAGAATCATTTTGGCTTATAAGAGTTCTTGAATAACCTATGTTTAATTGTTATGGAAACATTAAAATGATTGCAAAAATGTTTCCCTATTTTTCATTAAATTCTTTTTTAACGTTTATTTAATTTTTTGAGAGACAGACAGACCATGAGTGGGGGAGGGGCAGAGAGAGAGGGAGACACAGAATTTGAAACAGGCTCCAAGCTCTGAACTGACAGCGCAGAGCCCGACGGAGCTTGAACTCACAAACAGCGAGATCATGACCTGAACCGAAGTTGGATGCTTAACCGACTGAGCCACCCAGGAACCCCCCTATTTTTTCATTTTAGAGAAATCACTAGAATGAAAAGATGGTAATACAAAAGTGGTTTTCAAATCTTAAGATGGGGTTTGAGAGATTTAAGATCTGAAACTTAAACACATGAATTTGTATTCTCTTCTAGACTGTCAGAATTACAACAAACAAACTACAGTACTTTTTCTACAAATGCATATTCTTGGGAGAATGATTACAGATATTTAATAAAGATTAATTAAATAGCTGAATGGCTGGATGACTAAATGAATAAAACACATTGATTTCTAAGAACAGTAATAAAAATAGGAGATAATATTTATAGACCTTTTTGTTATGTGCCAAGAATTCTGCTAAGTGCTTCACCGGTACAGTTATTAACTTAATCCTCACAATTATCATGAGGTAGGCATTATTATCTTTACATTACAGATGAGGAAACAGAGACACAAAGTCATTAACAGATGTACCTGAGGTCACAGAAGCAGTAGCTGGCAAGACCAGGGTTCAAATTCAAGTTGCCTGATACCAGAGATTAAACCAAACCAGTGCTGGCAGTACAACAGTCTGTCAAGCAGGGATGCGATATGGGAAGTGACTGTGCCTCCCTTAGAAGGTATACTATTTGACTAATATTACGGTGTTGAGGGAAAAGCATGGCTTCTATGTCTAAGGAAACAGTAAGAATGTGAACAATTGAGAAGTCCGAGTCAGACGTAGAGGGACATATTATAGTTTAGCTCAGATGCAGGACATGGAATGCTGCATCTTGCTTAAGGTCATTGGTGGCAGAGCCAAGACCAGAATCCCCCCATTGCTCTGGCATTCCAAGGCGGGGCTTGTTACCATTATAACCATGTAGAGAGTAACACTTTCTGAGAAAGTAATATGGAGAACAGGCTTTTGGAAATAATCAAAAGATAAGCTTGGAAGAGTAGTTTAGAAGATACAAAACACAGCTCTAACTTTACAAAATATTATTGTTACATTTGCACAAGTTCTATGTCCTGTGACTTAACTCACTTGACCATGACCAATACATATATTCCCCCATAATTTCACCATAAGAAGATTATAGCCTTAGTTGTGGTTAAATCAATAAGGCACATAGCGTACGCATTATGCACAAGTTTCGTTCCCAAATTAATATATGGTATAGTGCCATAGCAATATGAGGGCACAGAGTTTGTATGAAGCATTTTTAGGTTTATGAATGTGTATGTATTTGGGACGAAGGACATTTGGTAAACATGCAAAGGCTACTTCAGAAAACAAGTGACAGGGTGGTGTGAAGATGAGGTTAGACTCAGATTCTTTCTTTCCCTTCTTCTGTGACTAGATATTTGTTTTGTACAGGCTGAGTAATGTTGGGGTTAGAAGGAACTTCCACTTCTGGCTTATGGGAGTAAGGATCACTGTCCACTATATGGATGGGGTGATAGCTGGCCATGAAGTAGTTATAGACCCTCACTTGGTTCTGGACCTTTTAGGAAAGGTCCATCCCTGTACTCCTGCAGAAGTCAGAAGCACCATGTCACGTCTCCAGTACGTGAGTAGTGAATTGTAATAATGTCTGACATTTATGTAACTTTCCTTAGTGTAAAGCACAAAGCTAAGCCATTTGTATTTGATACCTAATTTCATCTTCAAAATAACTGAAAGATACAGGCATTATTATTTCTCTTTTACAAATGAAGAAATAAAGGCTCAGAAGGATTAGGTAACTCTGAATAGACATAATGTCTGAATAAATGACTTGAGTGAGCTTCCAATATGCATAGAGTTAGTAAGTCTAGCATGTAAGTTTTTAGGAGTTCTATTTTTGTGTTTTAGAAGCATTTATGCATTACTTTCTGGTGATACTCCCTGTAATTGAGGTGGAGGTATGATTTGTTAAGGGACTTCAAAATAAATGAGGAATTTCTATAAGTAATATTTTATACAACAAAGAGAAAACAATGCCCCTGATATCACTTCAATAATTAACCAGTGTAATGAACAAACCTGACACTTGAACTAGGAATCAGTAGGCCAGAATTTTGGTTCCTGATCTACTGGTGGTTTTTATTATGACCTATACAAATCATTTAATTTTTCTCAGTCTCCGTTCTTTATAAAAGGGTTAAACCAGGTTATCGTTACCCTTAGCTTTAAAATCTTAAGAGTTCCCATGCAAATTTTCAGTGGTTTTGGCCATTTAAAATACTGAGTTAGCTAATAGTTAGGGACTTGAATAGATACTTGAATGATATTTCCAGAGTGCAGAGAATTATTTACTACTCTTCTAGCACTACCTCAGACTGTATTACCAAGTCCGAGTTTTTCTTGCTACTAGAAGTCATTTCATCTACACAGGCTTATACTGAGCTTCTAATACTTAATGTTACTCATTTTTGTATGGAACATAACTATGATAAAGTCAATCTATCCAATAATCTAAAATAAGACCACGGATTAGTGAGTGTTTTTTACTCCTATCCCTATAAACTATCCACTATAGGACAGTAATTTTGGTATATAAAGACATTCACATTTCTGTTTAAGCTTTTCTCTTCTCAGCAAAACAACGTAAATTCCCTCAACCATTACCCTTAAATATGATTTTCTAGCTTCTCACCATCCATCAGTCCTCTCTGGACACCACCTAAAATGAGATGCCTACAACACAAAGCTCTAAAATGAGCAAGATGAGGCCAAGAGCAGCAGGAATACTGGTTCCTCAGCAACACTACACTTCTATTAAGGCAGCCTAGCTTGTCATTTTGGAGCAAATGTGCTATACTGTTGGCTCATCTTAAGCTTGTCTACTAAAAGTTCCAGGTCACTTTCAAATGACTTGTTACCAAGTCAGGTACTTGTGCAATCACTGTTTCAAACCTGTATTTATAGCACCCTAACATTATCTTTCTTAAATTTTATCTTGTTAGCTTCACTTCAACACTCTGGTCAATTTTAAACACACACACACACACACACACACACACACACACACACACACGCACAGTTGAATGTAAAGAGGTCAGATATTCCTAGAGATGACTTAACTTCAGAGATATTGTCATCCTGTGAATTTCTAACATAATTCTTGAGTTGGGAAACAGGCTTTTAGAAATATATGGAGAGAACACTCCAAAGACTTATGAAAAGAGGACAATGTCATGCTCAATCACAAACTAGACTGTGACACTGCACATTCTACAGATGCATTTGCATGGACTCATAAGGAATGGATCAGCAATGCATGTGCCAAAGTTGTGTAAGTCCGTAGGACTCAGAAATAAATGAAAAACATAAAGTTGTAGGATAAACATGCCCTCTCAGAAGACAAGTCACCATAATGAAATTAGAATGGCAAAAAGTGAATTTAGTATGTATGTCAAGACTCACAGCTGAGAGATGACATTAAGTGAAAAACTGATAAATTGTGTGTTCATTGCTCTCCTTGTCACCTTTGGCAATTTTTGTCATTATAGGCCATTCCTTACTCCAAGTTTTGGAACTTTTATTGGGCTCCTGACTGTCCAGAGCTCTATGCTCTGGGCCTTTGTCTCAAATTATGTTGTTACATATTTGTTTCTTTCTCTAATCCTTCAAGACTTTACTGAATGCCATTTTTTTTTTCAGGATCCTCCTCTCAGCCAACCACACAATTAGAAATCAGTGTTATAAACTGATGTAATAATGGTTAATAGCTCAATGTGTAAACTTTCTCAGGAATATTTGCACTTTAGTTCTGTGCCCCTGGAGACATGATGCTTAGTGTAGAGCAATTACTTTCCAATGGTACAATTTCAGAGATGTAGCAGGCAAGACTATGGATAAAATGTGTATTTTGGAGAACAAAAACTTTCTTTATGCCTCTTGAATCCCATACCATAGGTTTTCAATTACTTTCTTGATCTTTAAATTCAATTCAGCCAAAAATTAATTAAATGGAACTTGTTATGATAATGCATTTAAAAATAAAGCTCATCTTATTTTTCTGTAAAATCTGTTATAGGCAATAGGATAGCCTAGGTTCTCAAGAGCTATCTAGTTATTCTTTTTCACATGTGGGCTATGTTTGGAAAATACAACTGGTCTAAAGATGCAGTTAGCATATTTATAGCTAATCAACTTCTTTGAATAGACCAAGAAAATGTATTGCCCAAGTCAGTGCCATCTGCATGTGGGGAAAAATATCTAATTTTTACAAAACTGTTTTTAAGAGATAGTTTAATCCTACCAAAATTTTAGGAGTCAGATATTAATCCCATGGCTTAGAAAAAGTATATCAGAAGATAATTTTCTGTAGAATTTACATATATGTATTTGCTTCAAAAATATTAACCAAGAGTGTGGCTGCTTATATGTGAATTGAATAATACTGTCATGGAACTCTTTTTATTTTTTAATTTTTATTTTATTATTTATTTTGAGAGAGAGAGAGAATGTGCATGCACACGAGCAGGGGAGGGGCAGAGAGAGAGAGAGAGAGAGAGATAAAGAGAGAGAAAGAGGATCCCAAGCCCAACTCAGGGTTTGACCCCACAAACCATGAGATCCTCAGAGGAACCCAGTGGAAACCTGAGTGGTAACCAAGAGTTGGATGCTTAACTGACTGAGCTACCCAGGTGCCCTATGCTGTTATGGAATTATAACCAATTTAGTGCTTGCCAATTTCTACAAAAAATTTGATAACTATAATAATTCTAACATTAAAAATAATAATTTATTAATATAGTTATGTATCATAGCACTTAATATTTTTTAGGAGAAGAAGTTATAAAAAATAAAAACATTTTATGAGGAATGAAATTAGTATTACAGTGATGAAGATTTTTTTCCTGTGAAGTGTTGAAACAAGTATATAATAAATATTTTTTACTTATTCAACATTCATATTAGAAAGAAATCTATTCATTGCTGGAAATAGTTAAGTGTAATAAAATTTCCAAAGGCTGAACCATTACACAACTATAACCATCATCATAACCATAACTGTAAGCATCACCGTTACCATAACTAAACTATATACATCAGGCCATAATAACAATAACAAGATTAAATTCTGAAATCTTAATTGTATTGAAATTTTAGTCTTTATATTGTAATTTTTTTCCAAATCCTGTTACAATTATTCCACAACTCACCTTTATCTGTATCGACTATCCAACAGATTCATTTACATTGATATTTTAAGTAAACTTGAAGTAAAACATAATCATAAGCCTAAACTCATCTTAATTTTTAAGTATATCACAAAACACGAAACATATATTCTAACTTTGAAGGCTTTCTTGAGGAATGATAATCTTACTATTTTATTTTGAGAGAGAGAGAGTGCAAGTGGATGCATGTGGGGGAGGGGTAGAGGGCGAGGAAGAGAGAAAATCCCAAGCAGCCTCCATGCTCAGCACAGGCCTAACGTGGGGCTTGATCCCACAACCCTGGGATCATGACCTGAGCTGAAATCAAGAGTTGGACGCTTAACTGACTGGGCACTCAGGAACCCTGAGGATTGATAATTTTAAAAGATCATTTTATTGAGTTATGATTGACATAGATGTATGGAGATGTAAATATGTACACAACCTGATAAGTTTCGGGATAAGTATACATCTGTGAATCCATCATCACAGTTTATGCCAAAAATGTATATACTTACAATTATTTGCTAAGTAACGTTTTTTCAAGCCATACTTATATATTGATCAGTAGAAGTTAAGTAAACCCTTTGCCTAGGAGAATAAACTAAAACATATTTTGCAATCTCTTAGGCAATGACTTATTTTATATGTTGTTCTTCCAATCGCAACTTATGGTTACAAGAGTCCAGGAACCAGGATTCTTTCAGAATTTGAGACTGTGTTTAATCAGTAGAGAAAAAAAGGTATTTGGGAAAACTTTCTGTCAATATGATAGCCTACTTCACTACATGACATGGATTCAAAATTTGATTTAGTTATACTAGTCAGAATTTTAAGCATGAGCTACCTTACTAATTTAGATATATGAAAATTAAAACAAACCCCAGTTGACATTTATTTCTATCCTATCTGTGAAAAAAAGATGCTTGGTAAACAAACTAATAAGTAAAAATAAGCTACTAGAGCTCAGCCGAAATACTACTTTCTGACACTTGAGGGAAAATTCCATGTACAATTGTTATACAATTCTAAGTGTTAGTTTTCAATTTAAGCAACTGCCTTCAAGAGCTCTCTTGGAAATTATCTTCTAGGAAGTATAATAAAGAGAGCGTAGTTTGGGTTCAAATCCAAGAATAAACACAAACATTATTAAAGTTGGACAAATTACTTAAGCTCTCTGAATCTTAGTTTCTTTACTAGATCAACAGGAAATAATATCTAACTCATAGGATTATGAAATTATTAAAATAATGAATATATGTGAAGCACAGCATAGGGTAGACTACATATAAGTACCTTATAAATGTAGGCTGTTATATGCCTTACTTACTGTGGTATGAATGAAAAGATGACAAAACTAAATTTCTTTAAATATTTTAAATATTCCAAAGTCTGGATTTTTAACATTTTAAACTGGTTTTCCCTTCTAGAGGCCTCAGATTTATAAAATGTTGCTCTACTTAAAAATCATGTTGCTGATACAGACCTTTTTCCTCTCTCTTAAAACTGTGGAAGTGTGGTTTTTATAAATTAATCATAATCCTAAAACACTGCATTGAGGTTGATGAGAAGTTATAGCATTTTTCGTTCCCATTTTATACTCTTTATTATAGTAATTGTCTTTTTCTACTATTATAGTCTTGGATAATTGAATCTATACCCATGACTTTGATTATTACCCACATATTGATTATTCTGAACTCTGAAATTCCATTTCTCTTCTTGAGGTCTTGGTCTCTCTTTCTCTCCCTCTCTCTCTCTCTCTCTCTCCTTCTCTCTCTCTTCCTCTACATTTATTTTTGAGAGAAAGAAAGAGAGCATGTGTGTGTGTGGGAGGGGCAGAGAGAGAGAGAGAGAGAGAGAGAATGAGAGAGAGAGAGAAACAGAGAATCCCAAGCAGGCTCCAAGCTGTCAGCACAGAGCCTAACCCAGGGCTCAACCATGAGATCACGACCTGAGCCAAAATCGAGAGTCTGACGTTTAATCATCTGAGTCATCCAGTGCCCCCAAAGCTGTTTCATTATTATTGTTATTATTTAGAGAGGGAGAGACACAGAGAGAGAGAGAGAGTGTGTGTGTGTGTGTGCATCTGAGCGACTAGGGGAGGAACAGAGAGAGAAAATCTTAAACGGGTTCTATGCTCCTTGTGGAGCTGGATGCGGGACTCTACATGAGACTCTACTCACAACCTTGAGAGCAAGAACTGACCTAAATCAAGAGTTGGATGCTTAACTGACTGAGCCATCCAGGCACCCCTCTTGGTCCACATATCAAATGGTTACTAGACAATTCTGATAGCCTCCAGGCATTGCAAGTTCAGTAAGTTCCCAAATGAATTCAGAGCCTTCCTCCTTAAAACTGCTCTTGTCTTGTACTCATGTATAAGTTACGCGGTCATCCACCCAGTTGACCCGGCTGGAAGCCCTGCATTCCTCCATCTCATTTAACTCTCCTTTGTGGCCACTGAATCCTACTGTTCGATTGCTTCAGTATCTCTCAAATTGGATCCTAATATCTTCGGGGAAATCAATGTGGCTAGAGAGGTAGTATGGTATAATAGAAAAGATGAGTCAAATAGACCTGAATTTGAAATTCTGCTTCATCCCTAGTGTACATATAATTTATAGCTAGAAATGTAATATTCTTGAGCCTTAATTTCTTCACTTATAAAATGGGTTGTATAAAGGTTAAACTGTGTAATGTATATTCAAGGTGTTTATCAATAAAGGCTAATTCCTTTCCCTTTCCTCTCTTCTATACCAACATATTCCCATTGAACCTGCTTTAGTTAAGGTTTTTGTCACATCAGCTCCCTCTTGGGTCACTGCACTAATCTTTTACATAATCTAAATTTCTCTATTTTTCAGCTTCCAATCCATCCTTCAGATTGTCACTATGTGTCTTTCTAAAACCAAAATCTGATTATTGTACTCTTACTTATATTGCTCAGAATTTCATGGTTTTCCAATGTCTATAGGGTCAAATTTAAACACATAGCTCCAACATCACTTGCTATTCCCCTCTTCCTCTTGTTCTATCTATACATTACTGCTTGCTGTGCCTCAAATATACTAGGCTTTTCCACGCTTCTCTATATTTCCATTGGCTAATGTTCCTCCCTTTCTTTGTTGAGTAAAGACACAAAGCATAAATAGGACACGCTTTTACAAAAAAAGAGCACATGTCATATTGAAGTACAGTTAGCATGTTATCATCACAAATAGACTAAATAAATTGCCTTGGAATCCATGAAACATATCATCAATCACCCAGAGATTTACGGAAGGAGGAGCTCTTAGGAGGTCTCTCCTAGGTGATAGTTCTTCCTCTTCCCCATTTCCAGTCTAATCCCAGAGAAGCAGCATATACAGAGAGAATGGGAGAAGAAACCCTGATATTACTCTACGTAAAAATCCTGGTAAAAACAATGATAGCCAATATTTATCGAGTCCCTGCTCTGTATATAGAAGATATCTATTTAATGGGGCTCCTGGGTGGCTTAGTCGGTTAAGCACCCGACTTCAGCTCAGATCATGATCTCACGGTTCATGAGTCTGAGCCCCGCTTTGGGCTCTCGTGCTGACAGCTCAGAGCCTGGAGACTGCTTTGGATTCTTGTGTCTCCCTCTCTCTCTGCCCCTTCCCCATTCACGCTCTGTCTCTGTCTCTCAAAAATGAATAAACTTAAAAAAAAAGAAAGATATTTACCTATTTGTGTATCCTTAAGTAATTTTAGTTCTTTTGTGAAATTCCCTATTAATGAGAAGGTATTAGTTCCATGCAACTTATCTGTGCTTTTAATCTAGATAATACCTCAAGATCTAAATATTCCCCACAACAAATACTCCTAAACTACTCCAGATAGGCTTTTAGTCTCACCATCCTCTATCAGCCAATTCCAGGAATTTTAGTGAGCCGGGAGAGAAAACAAGGACCCTGTCCCTACAGAGCAGTATAATTTAAAGTGTTGTTTGGAGACCACCCGCATTAGGATCATTAATTTTACTGTTAAAAGCACACTCCCTAACTATCAATCCTCACCCACTGAATCAAAATCTTGTTATTAGGTTTCTCAGATGATTTGTATGCATGCTAAAGATTAGGTACCTGAAGTCTCGGGGGATATTCTTGTTCATGCATGTGTCATCACTGTGCCAGATACTGAATACACAGGCTTACAGGCAAACATGGTATCCCTAATGTAGAGATTAGAGTTGTGATGAATTCATCTAACATGAAAGGCAAGGTCAACCTGTATCTCTACATTAATTTAATTTTTAAAATATCTATTTTTTTATAAACACCAGGTACTTTTTAAAAAAGTGGATCAAAAGCCAGTATTTTTCAAAATAATTTGTATGTTCTCTTAAGTAATGCAAGTTTAGTAAGGGCATGTTGAAGTAGCAAGTGCTATACTATATAAGTGCTTAAATGCAGCACTCTGAGCAATATAAGAAAAATAGTTTTTAAACTGAATTCGTGGTTAGATCTATCATCAGTTATAAAAAAGAATATATAGAAAAGTCTTTTAAGAAATATTTTTTAACAATTTATCAAACATCTCATACTTTTAGACACACATAGTTTTAAATGGTAGTGTTTAAAACAAATGCTTTTGGTGTTTTAAGTAGATGTGCATGTTACTTGTTCAAAGTAGGAGAAATAAGAAAATAAAATCTTAGGAAAACTGTTCTACTTTTGGTATAGCCAATAGGAGAAAACTTTCAGTATGTGTCAAATGTGCCATCTTTTCATTGTTGGGTATTATTAACCATGACTTTATTCTTTTTTTTTTTTTACTTTTGGTACCCACACATGATCCTTCCAATTTTCACTGCACAGCTTAAAAATGTGTTGGAAATTGCTTCAGAATGGAAACTATATTGTGGAGGGGAATATCAGGAAAATTCTGGAAGAGGTTTCCATTAACATCAATAACAGCTCAAAAGCTTTCCATTAACATAAATAACTAACAGCTCAACATGCTGTTATGTGCTTTAGTGTGTTTCTGCCTTTTATGACTACTCTTAAGAGATGTTCTAAAATTTTAAAGTAATTCTACAGTCTATTATGGGATTCGATTTTTGTTAAGCACATTTTACAGAGATTTTTTTTAGCCATTATTCCAAATCCATTATATTTTAGAGTTCAATACACTATATATTTTCAGCGTTTCATTTTTGTACCCTATTTCACCTTGAGACCTGATTACTCAAATTCCCATAATGTGTTTGATGATCATAACAGCATCTTTTGTGAAAGAAGTAAGAAGTGGAGAATTACATTTAGAAGTTGAAATAATGGAAAGAGAAGCAGCTGGAAAGTGTCTTGTATGAGAAATTGTATCTGCCAATTAAAATTACTTGACAGGGTTAAGAAAGGTTAATGTAAAATGTCATGCAATGTAGGTAACATATTTGAAGTAAAATTCCTTAAAAATTATATTTCCATTTATTCAACAAATGTAGCATTTCTACCATGGGCAAGCACCCAGATCTCTCTTTCTCACTCTCTCTATCGAATACTCATGGGATGTTTTTTGGCTTTGTCTACCTCAAGAAGTTAAGATTCTAAAAGGAAAGATGGTGTTAACTACACAAGTAACTATAAAATAAGGCAGGACAAGATGACTGTTCTTTCTCAAAAGAGTGAGAGATATAGTTTGGGAATTCTGAAAAGAGCAAAACATGGGAGGATCAGGCACTTGAGCTTAGCTTTGAAAGATGAACAGGATGTTGACAGATGAGTGAGTGTAGGGTTGAAGGTCACACTGCAGGCTGAGTGAACAAAAGCTTTAGAGTTGTGAGAATCAGTGACAGTTTAACTTTCTTAATGAGTGATCAGACTGGAAAAGGATAGGTAACCATTCCTATAATGTGTTTGGTGCTGGGTCAAGTGTATTACACATCTAATCTAATCTATTTAAATTTCTTAAAAAATCAATAGGATTGTGATCATATTACAGAGAAGGAAACTCAGAAAAGTTACTTACCTTGACTAAAAGTACAGGGCTGGAGGAGTAGAGGAATCTAGATTTAAAGCCATGTCTCAAAGCCAATATTGGTTTTACTATTACACCATGGTGCTAAGATGAATACTCTACAATGCAAGGCAAGGACTTTGCATTTCATTTCATGGACAGTGGTAATTATGAAAAGCTTATGGAACATGTTGTTTCTTTAGGAAAGCAGAAAGCTGTTTATTGGATGGATTGGAATGGGAGAGAGTAGGGTAGAAGAGAGAGTTCAATTAATACTGTAACATTCCCAAAATGGTAGCAATGGTGTTAGTAATAGAAGTGGAAAAAAATGGGCAAACTTTCCCATAGATGGAATTCATGGAGAATGGAAATTAGATGTGATAGATGAGAAATAGGATTTTTTAAAAATTTATTTATTTTGAGAGAGAGAGAGAGAGAGAGAGAGAGAGAGAGAGAGAGAGAATCCTAAGTTGGCTCCATGCCCAGCGCAGAGCCTGACATGGGGCCTGATCTCACCACCATGAGATCATGACCCGAGCTGAAATTGAGAGCTGGACATTTAACTGACTGAACCACCCAGGTTCCCCAAGAAATAAGAATTTTTTAAAAAGCATTTAAATTTAAAAGCTGAATGGCTGGGGAAACTGGGATGCCATTAAAACAGGAAAATCAAGAGGACTAAACTTGAAATTTGGTAAAATATACTTATGTCAGTTCTTAAAAATATGTAGTAACAGTTTCTTAAAGAATGAATGGACTGTCAAATTCCTTAAACAACAGAAACTTTTCCACTTCTGCTTCTTAAGAGGAGAGAAACCACTGAGCACAGACTTGGAAAATGAGTTTATTAACTGAGTGCGATTGTCAGAGTCTTTGAAGTGGCCCCAAGGTACCAGTGACAGTAGATGTCCAATGATTTATTGATTCAGCATTTGGAAAATAGAAGGCGAATGTTGAGGGTGTTATTTATTATATTATTTAAAACTAAGAGAGTTCATAAATGTATTATGTTAAAGAAACCTAGGAGTTTCCGTAGTCCTCAATTAAATGATGTATTTTTGGAAAGGGTTTATAATAGCAAAAAAACAAAAACAAAAACAAAAACAAAACGTTAACAATTAAAATAATTGAATTAATGTGCATATAAAATGTATTAAACCTATTACTGACGTTATTTTTCCTTGGGTGGGTAATACTTTCTTTAGTGATTTTTTTCCATCACCATATTCACTCCAGAGCAAAAGTGTTGTTGGGGAAATCAAATGAGATAAAATATGTACAAATTCTCTGAAAACTTAGTGAAAGCTAAGATAGGGCTTCAGCTAGATAACATGGATAAATCAAGGTATTCATAACAACCAACATAAACAATTGGTTCCCTGAGGAAAAAGAACCAAAAAAATAGTACATTTAAATAGTCATAGTCCACAAATAAGCTATTATTTGGCTTTGAGTCATCTTTAAAGGTCATTTAAACTCATAAACATGCACTTCCAGCCTAGTTAACTTGTGTTTCTAATTAATTATCATTTAGAGGTTTCAGTTTTATTTGGATTATATTTCATCCAAGATTTTCCTGTTCCATCTTTCTCAATTTAGGATTCAACATTGCATGCATTTTAAGCTAATATTCACTATAAGAAACTCTTTAAGAAAGCAATGACCAGAAATTGCTTTTTACCATTGCCAAGCTCTTGTCTTTACAGAAATCAGAGTGAACTTTATGTTCCCGTATTTTCTGACTTTCAGACTAAGTGAATGTAATACATCAGACAACAAAGCTCAAAATCAACTTTATGATAATGCTTCATAATAGCAATGGGATTAGTTACAGTTGTGGATACTTTTGAAGTTCCTAAAATCTTGTCTTTTAGAAATTTATTCTACAAATTCAATTTATAGACAAAAAAATAATAATTCTTGCAGATAAATTCCAAGGTTTCTCCTGCTCAAGTATTTTGTCTATTTTCTCACTAGGTTACCCAACATCTTCAATTATAAATAATCAATTATTTTAATTATTTATTATTATTAATTATAGTAAAACCTTCATTTGTAAGCATAATTCATTCCAGAAACATGCTTGTAATCCAAAGCACTCGTAAATCAAGGTGAATTTCAAGAATTATTGACTCAGTTGTGGTCATGTGACATTCGGTGTCATATACTACTCATATTTCAAGGCATCACTCATTTATCAAGTTAAAATTTATTAGAAATGTTTGCTTGTCTTTTGAAACACTCGCAGAATATGTTACTCGCAATCCAAGGTTTTACTGTATTTTAAATTATTAATTAATATTTTAATTAATGTTTATTAGGCTATTTGAGAAAAATTACCACCGATTACAAAAAATATTCATCTGCTATCCATATTAATAAGACAATTACTGTGATTATTCTTATTTTCTGTCTTATTTTTGAAAGGCTACTCTTATGTAATTATTACTTGACTATATCCTCTCCTTCTTTGGTGATATGAACACAAACATTACAAAATATCTAATGGGTTTCCTGGGAAATTTCAAAATGCTCTCAGTCTTGGTCCAGGAGAGACACTGTGGGTGTGTACCTTTCTCCTACCACACTACAGTTGGCCTGTAGGCCTAAGCTGTCCTAGAGGAGAGGTGTGCACATTGTACATGTCTGTGTTAGTGCTCTCTGGAGCACAACCACTTGAGCCTGCGGCAAAATCAAAAGCTCTCTTAGAATTATAACACCTATAATTAGTAAATCTATTCAATGCATTTTCTGAACCTCCTTATCCACGTGCTAAACATTCTTGTAGTGTTCTTTTTGTTGTTGTTGTTGCTTAAAGAGTGACAAGTGATTTAAAAAATGAACCTGCATTTCAGCATCATGGTAAAATGCTTTGCCTTTCCTGATAAAGGGGCTATAGTTTCCTATATCTTTATCTTAATTAGTGTATCTTTAAGTCTTCTGGTTTTCTTTTACAACTCTTCTATTGTTTTGCAAATTTTGATCTTAAGTAAATTCAGAGAGTTTGGGGCATGATTATAACTAATATTTGTATAGTGTTGTACGTTATTATTTTATGCTTTTGAAAAGTGATCTCACACATTTCCAGGGTCCAAGGCCAGGCTGTGGTTCACAGGGCTTGAGGCCTATAGGCAATGGTGTGCTGGAGCCCGTTCATCTTGGCTCCTGAGAGCCAACAGTATGCATCATTTTCCAGCTCCAAATTTATCTCTTAAACCATGTTGGTAGCTTGATAAGGGTATGAAACTGGACATGTGGGAGTATTTACACCATGGAAATTGGCAAATACTATACATCAGAGTTTTTCTTCTCTTCTGGAGAATCAGTTGTTAAATATGTACCAGCACACCCTCCGCACGTAGGCTAAATTTCCACAGCAATCACCCTCCTCCCTTGGCACCACGCCTCACCACTGCCTAGTTTGTCTCTACCAAGAACAGCCTTCATGTCTTTGTTAGTGCTGTTGTGGCAACCTGTGCAAGGAAAGTCAGGCCAGAACATCACGTACCATGGGAGAGGCAGGCCCTGGACTCTGAAGAGAGGAAGAAAAGTGGAATCATTTCCCTGGTACCTACTCAACTTATTTCTGATGCTTCCAGGAAGGAAAACAAAAGGTCTGAAAACCTCAATGCCCTAGAAACAAACTGTACACTTAATTATATCATGCATAATAACTGATCCACACACAGATAGTGATATGCTGGGACACACATATAGTCATGCTTAGGGAAGGTGAAATTTGAGTTTTAGTGGAATGAAATATAATTTACTTGTTTCAGGTGTATGTTTGGTGTTCAAATATAATCTCTGACCGCACTGCAAAGTCTGGAATGCATGTACTCAAATTAGCTCAAATTCTAAATCTGTAATACCAGGATTCCTTTGTTTTTACTACTTACATTTTGACATTTCTTCATAGACCAAGCAATCATTACCAAATATTCGAGGTGGGAGTATTAGTGAATTCCAAAAATGTTCTAGCAACAGCCAAGTCATAAAACAAATATTTTAACCCACACACATTGTATTCATTATATTCTGGGCGGGGGGTGGGGGTGGTGGGAAGAACCCTTGATACCCGTCATGTATACTAATGATTAAACAATTCTAAAATCCCTCTTGTACTTGTAAAAATTGTAGAGCTTCTCTGCCTTGGCAATACGATTTTTCTGCCCTGGGAGGAGACATATTAGAGGTGAAAGCTGTATAGTCTTTGTATGCAAAGCAAATATCAAAAAAGAAGTGTTGTTTGTGTGTTTGCTTTTTCATAATTTGTTTGTTTTTGTTCTTGGCTTTTCTTTTTTAAAAGGCCACTAACCAAACCAAATTCTACTATGTCAAAATCCAGTGTTGACAGCTGTTATCCATGTAGACCACAAAGGAGGGATGCTGTTTAATCCAGTGAGGCCAGGTTTCCCCTGTACACACTGCTCTTCCGCCTACTTCAGCCATTTTTAAAGTATATTTCCTTCTAATCTGTTTCTCCCAGACTCAGATATTGCCATTCAAGGCCACCCAGTCTTCAGAAGTCCTCTCTGACTGGACTAGTGACACTGATCTTTTCTCTTCCTTCCTACTTTGCCATTTAGAGTCTTCCCTGTCATGTGGGCTAATTGTAGGTCTCTTTATTTCCCCCCAAACAATTCATTTCTCAAGACAGAGACCTAGCAACTTGTTTTCTGTGCTCTTCACATACTACACAACAACAGATCCATGTATAACACTAGACACAGGGCAGGTACACAGTCAAAACTTTAATGGATTCATTTTATTTAGATTTAAAAACTATTCGAGAGACCTACTCCTTGGTCATAAAAAGATCAGTGGCAAATCTGACACCACATTTGTTTGTTTTTTCACTTTACATTTATTTATTTTTGAGAAACAGAGTGAGACAAAGCATGAGCGGGGAGGGGCAGAGAGAGAAGGAGACACAGAATCTGAAGCACGCTCTAGGTTCCAAGGAAGTGGTCAGCACAGAGCCTGATGCGGGGCTCAAACCCACGAACTGAGAGATCATGACCTGAGCCAAAGTCGGATGCTCAACCGACTGAGCCACCCAGGCGCCCCAGACACCATGTTTGTTTTTCAATGCAGACTTCAGCTGATCTGAGAAACTGCATATTTCATGCCCTGGCACTTCTCTGCACTTAATGCTAGCTGTCTTGTCTATACTCCAGTTTAACTTGTTCATATGAGAATGATCTCTGCAGATACACTGGCTAGAATAGTTTGTAAGCTAGGTACAGTATGCACTCTCTCAAGGCATTAAAAAGTAAAGTCAATCCTGAATTTTTTTTTTTTAGAAAAAATTTTGATACTCGATTGAAACATAAGAGACATCATGGAAAATTCAAGCTGAATGTCCTTATGCTAATTATTGTATTTATTTAATTTGAAATCAAACATTTGAGAACTTGCTATCCGTATATGGTTATCAGGACACCCTGATTTATGTACTAAGTATAGCTTTAGGAAACTGATTGCTGCTTTTCTTGTACCTTAATCACAAACAAATGCACAAAAGAAGGATCCCATTATTTAAAATATCTTGTTGAAAATCCTTTCCAAAACAAATGCATTTTGCAGATGAATAGTAAGCCACTAAAATATGTCTACAACATTTAGATGTTCTCAGATGAGTTTTCTTAATATTAGGCTGTTCTACAATCCTTTCTTTCCTCATACTGACTAGAAATTGAGCCTTTGTAGAGAAATATTTTTAATCTAGTCCCACAGTTCTCTTTTTCAACATGGGCAAATATGGCTTAGGACTCTCTCATCATTCTATTTTAACATTGCGTCTCCTGATTCCTTGTACACGATCCACTCGCAATGGCACAGAATTGGAAAACATAGGAAGGAAGGTAGGGCAGGTCATGGTGACTTTTACCGGTAGGGAGAAAACTAACTTACTTTTGCTCACAGATTCCATGACTGTTCTCTTTTCCTCCTTCTCCTGTTTATTTTCCTTTCAATTAAGTTAAAACACATCTTTAAAAGATAAACACCTAAGATATCAGAATATGAAAGGAGCTTAGGCTAGTAGAGAGCATTCCAAAATGCACAAAGGGGTTGACTATCTGGAAGATTATTGATAAATCATAAACTTGATTTTGCACTCAAAATAAATCATAACATTTTCTTCTCTAGGTCCTAATTTAGGCATTTATCCATTCAATTTTGGCATGCTTTAACTGTGCTGTAGTATATACAACATTATCAGATCCTCTAAGTATCAACAATACTTGGAAGACTTTTAAGAGGGCTGTGTTTTAAATCACCCAAAACAGGGCTGAGGGTCTGTATTAACCATTTATGCAAATATAGCCTATAAATTTATTTCAGGAATCAAGTACCCTCACCTCATCACCCAGATTCCCATTACCCTTGCCATGCAGCTTCGACAGTTCTTGACTAGACAGTGTTATGATGTTTTCTTTCTTCTCACCTCTCACCAAGCCACCCCCCACACTGCTAGTAGAAGCACCTTTCTAAACCTTTCAGTGGTTCCCCAGCAGCTACAGGATAAAAATCCAAACTCAACTAACCACATAAGGTTCTTCAGGATTTGGCCCCTGCCTATGTCTCTTGTTTTTTCTCTTGGCCATCTCTCTTGTGTATGTCTCAACCACAGCAAACTAATACCAAAATGCCACTGTCTCCTGTGCTTCCTTGCCTTTCTCATAGACTTTCTTCTGCCTAATTTTCCTTGACTCACGGCTATGTGTCTACAAAATACTAACAATGTTTGTAGAATAGATGTTGAGGAGAGGCAACTATTTCTGTGAGAAGAAAATTAAACCTATTTATTTAGTGCTCTTTAAGGAATTAAGCATGTAGACCTCATTCTTCATCTTCAAAATTATTTGATGTGGTTCAAGAAACAAGATTGGTTTTTTTGTTTGTTTAAGTCACTATATTCTGATTGTGGGACAAAGCTGATGCTTTTTGCTGGGGGAGTTAGATACTTATTAAAACCTGGCTTTGAATAGCTTCTGAACTTCTTCCACCCCCAAATACCTGTTGTATACAGATCACTTTGAGCCACTTTGGTGGCTCATTACCGACATGGAATGGGTTGGGCAGGGTGTGACTATCCAAGGATAGGTTGGAATTAAGAATCTCTACGTAGCATGTATAGTTTTAAAAAGTGCCAGTGATCCCGAAAGCTTTTCCCCTGAAAGATGTTCTTTGTCCAACGAAGCCTGCCCTCACTCCCACTCCCAGCTTATTCTGAGAATCACTGGTTGAAGAAAAAGGAAAATTTCAAAATAAGGAATTAATTTGAATGAATATTTTGAATGAAAATATGTAACAGTGATATTCCTCAGGGATCAATAAAATGAATCAACATTTCCTCACAGTGAAAATATACAGCAAAAATTCCAAGTTTGCAGATTATGCTAACATCTTTAAATTAGTGAAATAAGTGAATGATAATAAAATGCAGTCAGACAGAACATATGTATATAGGTAAGCAGAAAATTGGCAGATGAGTTTGAATGTAATATATTTTATAATAAAATTTAAATTATATGTATAAGATAAAAGGCTCTGAATAATAACTTCCTCACAAAAAAGGCACTAAGAAATCACTTTGGATGTTTTCCTAAAGATAATATCTTAGTGTGCAATTGTAGCCAAAAGACCAATAAAGTAACGGGCATCATCAGGAAGAAAGTAAGACACAAAACAGAACATATTATAATAGTTCTGCATAAACATGATATATCTACATCTGGAATACAGATGTTGTCTTCTTTGCTTAGCATTAATAAAGGCTACACAGTACAATGGAAATATCCTAGAATTAGAATGAATGAGTGATATAAGACATATATGACACAGGCTAAAAAAATTTGGGATACCATCTATAATAATAAATATTTAAGATGAACCATATTCAATGTTTATGAAATCATAATAATATGGATAAGAAGAACACAGACTTATTAGCCATCTCATGAAATTGTAGGACTAGCGTGCATTTCTTAAAGCCTTAATGTGCTAGAAGCAAGGCAGAGAAAGAGATGTGCTACATTACACAGAAAACAGAAAACACGAGAAAGTTTTTATGCATGGAAGTGTTGCATGCTCAAAATATAAATAAGGTAAAGCGAGGTTTTGCCAAAACTAAAAAGGAAAAACCTACAACTGGTTAAAAAAGTAGAAATTTTGGAGCTTGTCTCTACTTTTTTGAGTTGGCATCATGAAACATAATCTGAGATGAACTATTGTTTGAATGAACCATGGAATTTTGTGCTTTCTTATCTAATTAGATAAACTCCAAAAGCATAATCAAAATTATAAGGAAACTTAACAAATACTTCCAGTTTAATCTTTTACTTTATTTTATTTATTTTTAATTTTTTTTAATGTTTGTTTATTTTTGAGACACAGAGAGACAGAGCATGAACGGGGGAGGGTCAGAGAGAGAGGGAGACACAGAATCGGAAGCAGGCTCCAGGCTCTAAGCTGTCAGCACAGAGCCCGATGCGGGGCTCGAACTCACGGACCGCGAGATCATGACCCGAGCCGAAGTCGGACGCTTAACCGACTGAGCCACCCAGGTGCCCCCCAGTTTAATCTTTTAATCTTAGTTCTTCTGCTGCTTAGTATGATTAGGAAACTCATTAATTCCTTAAGCCTGGAATAATTACTAACTTTCATTTGCTGATTTATGACACACTAGTTACAAGGGGTTTATGTATCATTCTATCTACTTCAGCATTTAATGAGAGCCTTCCAAGTACTAGGGATTTCCAGAAGTATAAGATAGTCTCCACAAATGGCTTAAAATTCAGATGATTA
Source organism: Panthera uncia (assembly GCF_023721935.1). Taxonomy (NCBI): domain Eukaryota; kingdom Metazoa; phylum Chordata; class Mammalia; order Carnivora; family Felidae; genus Panthera; species Panthera uncia. The sequence continues at coordinate 90,940,616 of NW_026057582.1, forward strand.
AAAAAGTGCTAAAATTATCAATAACAACAGAAGAGTAGAGGTGAGTGTAACTAAAGGCACAGCAATGTGTTGTTCTTAAAGTAAAAGAGATAACAGATCAGAAAACTATGTAAAACATTATGCAGACACTTGAATTTCGTTTGGCTTTGAAAGAAAAGTGTCACTCAAGTTAGTGTAAGCTGTTAAAATACTGATCCCAAAGCCTCACCTCAGACCTACTGGATCAGACTTTCTGAGAAGTAAGAACTGGGCATTTGACATTTTTAAAAGAATTCATCACATGATTCCATTCAGCCAATCCATGAGGAAATGTTTGGGAAATACAGAAATGGAGATTCTCTGTAGTTATGCGTATGGTGGGCAGAAGCAGACAAAGTACCTGGCAATTTGTGTGGGAGAGGAAGACGAGTAAATCAGTTTGTTTGGGGCCAACAGCTCACGTAAGTTGTAAAGGAATAATAGGTGAAAATTGTAAAAGTAGACTGGATTAGATTTTGGAAGGCTTTGAATGCCAAGTATAAGAAGTTTGAATTTGTTTTGCTTTTCAATAGAGTGTACCATTGAAAGTTATACAGCAGAACAGTAACTTTTATAACATGCTCCCTGGAGGCAGGCATCTAGGCAGGAAACTGAAATAATAGTTGAGGTACAAATAATAAGTTCTGGACTGACATGGTGGCGATGGGAACAGAAGTGCTAGATACATATTTGGTAACAGAGTGGGCCAATGTGAGTTTCTAGTAAGAGCTAGGGGCTCTGGATCTCCTTTTTAGTATTGTAAGTATCTTCTGTAAACTCTGATGATTTATTTCTTCCTCTTTTTCCTTTCACTTCAATTTCTGTGAGAAATGTAACTACTCTGCATTAGAACATCACTGTTTAAACTGGTAGCAAAGAATGTGTGCTTAAAAATTCTTAAGAAAACCAATAGCCAAAATGGCATTAAATCATGCTTTAATGATGATTGCCAGCAAGATCTGAAACCACATTGTTTAGAATTCCCTTATGGTCTGGGTGACAAAACATTTAAATACAAGTTAAAGAGGGAGAGAGGGAAGATTACATTAAATGTTTACCACACAGCAAAATTTCACAGGACACATTAATAGTTACAATAGAGGGATGAAGTGGATGTGTGGTTTATCTTCTAAACCGTTGTCTTTATAGATTAGATGAAGCCTAAGATGTCTTAACTTCTAGAGGTACCTGTAAGTAAAATGTTAATGCAACTTTCCATAGCTTCTTTCTTTCATGATCATTTTCCCCTTTCAGATTCATTCTTGGTAGACTTGTACTTATTCCCCTCAAGCAAAATCAAATTCTGCTTTCAGAGAAGATATAGTCACTTATACCACAGTATGAATATATTTGTGTCCCTATGTTACCTCTCCCAAGTATTTCTGGGATTTCTGAACCTTATCTCAAATCCTATGTAATGAAAATTTTGGTTTCCTATTGAAGATACTTTAGATTTTGGGAAAAGCCAGAAAACAGGAGAGATTTTCTAGGTGGTGAGGAGAGATATTTTTCTCACATATTCTGGGATTATATCATCTGCAACTCTTGTGATAATTTTGGAGCCATTTTTAGAATGTAGTAAAGTGTTGTAAATGCTTTACATGATCAGATAAAAAATAGTTTCTGAATAAAAGTTTAGAAGGTACAGGGAATGCAGAGCAAACAAAGAGAATTTCTTCCTGTCTGATTCAGGGAGAAAACTGCCCGCCTTGTGTTCCAGAGAGGCAATAAATGAGAAGGAAAAGGTCAGTAAATTGGCATAGAAATATAATTCTGTGCAATACAGTTCAAGGATATTCCCATGACATACTATAGTAATATGCCACTGGAATCATCCTATTTGTTAAACAACTGAATAGTTTGTTTCTAATTCTGCCATAGTTCTAACCCTGCTGAAATCAGCTGTTGCAACTTAAATTCTTTAAAAAGGAAACACTGCCATCACTGTACCACACACTAATGTACTTTCTACAGATTTTCTAATGCTTTGTTTTCTGAATAAATCTCTAAAAGAATGACATGATTCTTTTTACTTCACCTGAAAAATCATTTAAGTGTTTTTTTTTACATCATTATAGAATTGATATAGGATTGATAAGAACTGTAACTGATGTACCCCTCCCACCACCCACACCCAATGAAATGATGGTGTGGCATCAATACTCTTAAACAGGACATTTCAGTTATATTTGATTCCAGAAATTATGCAATAATTTGTAACTAATTTGAGTTTCATGCTGGTTTGATGGGAATTACACTTCCTGGGTTTCGGTAACAATTTATCTACTTGTGTTTCTTGCTGGCTTTGATTTGATTAGTTTTCTAATTTCTTTTAGTACTTTCCAAGGTTCTGTCTTAGATCTGTTACTTAACAGTTATGGGGCATGCTTTTTGGGGGTAAAGTGATCCAAAGATAAGATTAGTATTATTAACCAAATATATTAATTGTGTTATCTTATAATAGTGGATTCTAGGGTTCACAGGAGAAGTAAAAGAACCTAGAGCCTGCTGGGGGTCGCCATCTCCACAAAGCCCTTTGTGTCACCTACTCTGACTGAAAGATAATAAAGAAACATGGGGAAAGTGAACTCACTTCTTTCCCAAATTCAAACACTGAATCATTGCCTCCAGGCAACAAAGTCAGCATGTGCACAGAATATCCACCTAATAGTCCTAATCCAAACACTAGCCCAAAAAAAAGAGATCTGTCTTCCATGTTAAGCAGTCACTCTGCTTACCTTCTGGAACAAATTTATTTCAGCCTAATATAATTTGGTGTTTGTCTGTTTTCCTATAACTTTTGAAGAAGTCAATTTTAAATAATATGTATACGTTGCTAAAGGTCACCTCCTTTTGGTCTAGGTGGACATTTGAAAACAAAATACTGGCAGCTACATGACGTTAAGTACACGTATCTTATATACTTTTGACATTCTGATAAAACTTAGTTCATGATAGAAGCTGTTTACCAGAAAATGTAGGCCCAATAAACTATCTTAACAATAAATTTAGGACCGAAATACATTTAAAATTGTACACGAGCATTCATTTTCTCATAAGCAATTTATCTACATCAGTCAATGCAAAACTTACATTATTCTGCTTTCAAACATATTTGCTTCAAAGAATTCTTTCTCAGTTAAAGGCAAATACATTTCATTGAGTACTGTCTATCTATCTATCTATCTATCTATCTATCTATCTATCTATACACAAAACTGCTACTTCTTCCAGAGATACTCTTGAAGAGGAGGCTGAGGGAGATTTTAACAGTTGCTTACAAGCATATGAAGGGTGTGAGGTTGATACATTCATGCAACATTCAACAAATCACTGCAAGCCAATTCTGTGCTAGGCTCAATTGAGAGACAAAACCTCTCCTCTTGGAGAGCTGTACTTGGTAACTAACTCTTCTTCATGTTCAGTAAAGAAAGATCTGAGGGAAATAATTTACTATGCAGCATACTGAAGAAATTCATTGATTCAACGTATTGGCAATACCATCAAAATTGAGTAAATGCATCTTTCTAAAGACATACAGAGTAGTTGGTTTCCAAAGATCTTATCACTGTAAAACTTTATGAAGTCAGTGTTTTCCCTTCCTTCAAGTCCCTCTTACTCCTGCTATTCGTGCCTTTATTCGTATTATATTTTCTGTTCCTGGAATGAAGAATATTGATGCACAGGCTTAGGGTATCTTTCAGGCTCAGTTGTAATTAGGGAATAATACCTGTAATGTCTGCTGGCTTTCTTTTATGGACCAACTGTCCACAAAATATAACTGTTGAATGGTAGGAGTATTGTTAATTATATGTGGACACCTTCCCTTTCAGGTCCAGTTATGACAGTATGTTCATACTGTCCCATTTCCAAACCCTTTTCCTCTAGCCCCTGCCTGTCTGTTGCCCACCAGATTTTTGTTGCACTCTGACAGTCAGCGAAGAATATAGTTAATCTTATCCCTCCACATATTGGGGTTAGGGATATTAAAAAAATCTTTTGAATTTCAACAACCCAATTAAAAGTGGGCAAAATATCTGAACAGATTTATTACCAAAGGAGATACACAGATAGCAAATAAGCATATGAAAAGATGCTCTATCTTTAAAGATTCTAGCTTTAACTGGGATGAAGATAGACTTGAAAATGGCAACGTTCCTGAATGAGTAATATTCTTTTTTTTTTTTTACTGTTTATTTATTTTTGAGAGAGAGAGAGAGAGAGAGAGAGAGAGAGTACAAGCAGGGGAGGAACAGAGAGAGAGGTAGACACAGAATCTGAAGCAGGCTCCAGGCTCTGAGCTGTCGGCATGGAGCCTGATGTGGGGCTTGAACTCACGAACTGTGAGATCATGACCTGAGCTGAAGTCAGATGCTTAACTGACTGAGCCACCCAGGTGCCCCTATGAGTAATATTCTTGTTTAATGTACTTTAAAAATCTTTCACAGGGAAATTAAGAGATATAAAAGTAGGTTGCTTGGAAAAGTATTAAGTAATGTTGGCAGAATCAGTATCCTATCAACTCTGACCTTCTAATCTGTTTTGTCCCATGTGCTATGTCCTCTTATTCCAGAAAATACAAGAATGAAGAAACTAAATTTACCACTCTTTTTTTCAACTGCAGAGTGGGAAGAGATGTTTTTACAGATCCACAAAGATCTGTAGAAGAATGAACTATGTAAGCTAATGAAATCCTCCCCTCCAAATCAAAAACCAGGGAGTTACTCAGAAAATACATATAGTATGCAGACATTAAGTTAGCCACCAAACTTACTGTACATGGTTTTTTGGTCTACAGTATACCTATTATCATATATAAGACAAATATAAGAATTTGCCTTTTTTGTGGACCTGAATTTATGTTTAAGAGAAGTTTATGTGTATAAGTAAAAATAAATTTGCTTCCTAAGATGTAAAACATACTACATGGACACATCAGATTGTTAATGATTGTGGTAGCCTAATGATAGAGTTAAAAAAAAAAATGAGAGGTCAGATCATACAATAATAAAAGAGACAGTCAAACCATAAAAAAGACTCTTAACTACAGAGAATGAACAGGGCTGCTGGAGGGGAGGTAGGTGGGGGAATGGGTTAAATGGGTGATAGGTATTAAGGAGGACATTTGTGATTAGTACTAGGTATAAGTGATGAATCACAAAATTCTACTACTAAAACTAATATTACACTATATGTTATTAACTGGAATTTAAATAAAAACTTAAAAAATAACAGAACATGAGAAATGAAACAATGTCAAGTAAAGTAGCCATTTAGCCTTGTTAATATTTTTGTCAACAACATGGTCAACAATAGAATCAATTAATTACCTAGGATGTCACCCTTACAAACTAAAGAACATGCCTAAAATGACTTCCCTGTTTTTTTTCCGTGGCTTAATCATTCATAAGTTTATTTAAATATTTTTGCCTATTTATTATTTAAACCTGTTTCATGCTTACAATAAATAAATGAGGAATCTTGGCATAAATTGCTATTACTTTTTAAAAAATTCTCCACCATCTACTTCCAGCATTTTAGCTGTTTCCCTAATGTACTGTAAAAATTGATGCTAATTCTTTGTCCCTATTACCAACAGCATTTATGATTTTAAGGTATTTTAACTTTACCTTTTAAAATTTTTTATTAAGAACTTATTTTTAGGGGCAACTGAGCGGCTATGTGGGTGAAACTTTTGACTTTGGCTCAAGTCATGATCCCCCCGTCCATGGGTTCAAGCTCCGTGTTGGGCTCTGTGCTGACAGCTCAGAGCCTAGAACCTGCTTTGGATTCCGTGTCTCCCTCTCTCTCTGTGCCTCCTGGACTTCAGCTCTGTCTCTCTTCCTCTCACAAAGATAAATAAACATTAATATATATATATTTATATATATTAATGTATATTTGTATATTAATATATATGTTAATATATATATTTATACACACACACACACACACACACACACACACACATATATATTTTAAAGCAGCTTTAGGTTCACAGGCCTCCCCCATTGTCAACATCCCCCACCAGAATGGTACATTTGTTACAATTAATGAGCCTGCATTGACACATTGTTATCACCTAGTCCATAGTTTACTTCAGGGTTTACTCTTGGTGTTGCACACTATGGGTTTGGACATGTATCCATTATGTTATCATACAGAGTATTTTTACCACTTTAAAAACCCTCTGTTCTTTGCCTATTTACTCCTCTCACTTACCTGCAACCCCTGGCAACCACTAACCTTTTTACTATCTCCACAGTTTTGCCTTTTCCAGAATGTCATAGAGTTGGAATGTCATACAGCATGTGGTGCAGCCTTTTCAGATTGGCCTTTTTCACTTGGTAATATGCACTTAGGGTTCCTCCGTGTCTTTTCATGAGTTGATAAGGATAAAAATATTTAGTTGTTTCATCACACAAAAATCCCCCTATCCCAGTCCCTTGGTATTTCTTTTCCCTGAACATTTTATGCTTTATATTTTAAAGATTGAGAAGATATATATATAATATAAAATTATATATATATAATATATATTATATATAAATATACAAAATATATTTTATATAATTAAATTATATAATTTTAATATATTTAATATTTAAATTTATTTATAATTTAAACATTAAAATTTAAATATATTTAATATTTAAAATATATTTTTATTTTTTATATAATTAAATTATATAAATTTAATATATTTAATATTTAAATTTATATAAATAAATTATAATTAAATTATATTTTAAATATAATTAAAATATATAAATATATAAAATATATATAAAATTATATATATATTAACATAGATGAGCTAGTATGATAACTAAAAATAATTTTAAAGTTGAAGATGAGGGAGACAATAGTTCAATGATTATTAGACCAATCAGAACATTTAATTATGTCCTTGACCAAATATACTGTTCTGGGCACATTAAAACTAAGAACTGGTATCAGCAAATAATCAAATAATAACTTTTAAAAAAGTTCTTTCTGTTGTAGTTTATTTCCTTATTTAGAGAGAGAAACAGAGAGAGAGAGAGAGAGAGAGAGAGAGAGAGAGAGAGAGAATCCCAAGCGGGCTCCACACTATTAGCACTGAACCCATCATGGGGCTTGATCTCACAGACTGTGAGACCATGACCTGAGCCAAAATCAGGAGTCAGACATTTAACTGACTGAGCCACTAAGGTGCCCCTAATAACTTTTTTTAAATGTTAAATTATTTTTATGATTTTCTGTCAAGGCTTTATTGTTGAATGAGAAACCTTCACCATTACACACACACACACACACACACACACACACACACACACGTAATGGTATACATATATATGTATTATATATTATTCTATTTATATATATGCTATTATATAATATATAATTACTTCCTGAAACTACCATATATAGACAAAACATTAAAATATATCCACATTTCTCATTAGATACAATATTTTATGATTATTTAAAAATTTTGTATACATTTTCTTTTGAAATTATTTGGCCTAAAGTAACTCATTTAGTTTAGGATTAGCTATAAATTTTCTGCAACTATTGTACATTCTCAGGACATTCCTGCTTGTGACCAAGGTCTAGCTGATTAAGTGGTGTCCCAGGGCAACCCTCAGAAATCTTCCATGAAGGGCAGCTAGCAGAATCCCTTTGCACCCACATTTTCTTCCTTTATTTCACACTCCACCTGGAATGTGTGTTCTACCTTATATTATGAGAACAAAGTGGTTGTGGAACAGTGAGCTGAATGGAGCCTGGAAACTCCCAAATGTTTTGTGGAGCAGCGTTGTCACTTCTCCCAATGTTTATTGCATGTGGAAATAAATGGTTTGTTCCAACCAAACCTAAACTTAACTAATGCATTCTTTATAAAATGCACAGAAAACTCCAGGAGCCTTTTTTTTCGGTTATTCTAAAGTCCCAGGCAGAAAGGCAAGTTCTACTTTCAACACTATTGTTAACAGCCAGGTGTTTATTTTCATAGCTTTTTTTTTTTTTTTTTCACTTCTAAAGTCATGAGATTAAAGCAGCAGAAGAAATGAAAAAAACAACACCTGTGCTCTCATGTCTTTCATGTTCCTATTCAGAACTTCATTGTCACTAGGGATCTTCCTTCTGGTGCTGTCATTCATTCCCACCTGTGTCAGCATTCATTTAGCGCAATGAGTCTTCACCAGTGTTTCTTTATGTCTTGATACACGTGAGGAATACCCACCCCCCCTTCCCCCCCACTTCCCCAGGAAGCTGTCTCCAACCTGTGTTCCACTGCTTTCTAGCCGGGGAATGACCTAATTTCCACTAGCTTTTCTTCTTATTGTTACAAAAAGCATGAGATGCTGTTGCCAATGCTTCTCTGAAAGACCAGACTCACCATTGTTGGTTAGAACAGCAAAACTATTCATTTCTAAAGAAAACAGTTTATTGGGCACTTAACTATGCTCAGCATTCTGCATATATGTTCTCTTTCTCTTCTACCTCAATTTGTTCCTTTTGCTATATTCTTAATGATAGCTTGGATTCCTTAGACTCTTTAGATTTTTTTCTTTCTGGCTTCCCCTCTGAATTAGGTTTTTTTGTTGTTGTTTGCTTTGTTTTTGTTTTGTTTTGTTTTGTTTTGTTTTTTAATCCTCTCTAAAAATGCTTATCTTCTCTAATAAGCTGTAGCTTAGAAAAAAATTAGGAAAAAAATTAGAAAAAAAATCTTAAGCCTTTTCACTTTCACATCTAGCCAAGAAAAGCAACTTATATTTATATTACACTTAATTGGGGACTATTCAGACAGAAGGACAAAAACAACAAATGTGTCCCAAGCCACTCCAAATAGTTCCCTTGGTGTCCTTACATCCTGGAATTTTTCCCAGCAAGCTGCCGAGTTCCAGGAAGTATTTCTTTTGATTCTTTCTGGCTGATCCCCTTGTAGTGAAGAGGACCAGTTAGGAAGTGGAACATTACTGGAATGAACCACCTCGATGCCAAACATAGCTCTTCTCGGCAAATATGATAGAACACAAATACTCAACACATACTTGGTAGCAATGCTTAAAATTATTTCTATCCCATTTACTCATTCCTCTTGCTATGCCCATTTCCTCAACTTCTAGGCCCAATGGATGTTGAGGCTAAGACATAAGGATAGGAGTTGGAGAAGTCAAGGATCATTTCGAATCTGGCTAATTTTGAGAATGAGTACAAGGAGAAAAGTTAGGGAGATGCTATGTCTCCTGGGGTGGGACTGATAATGTGGTTGAGTTTTACAATGATACTGAGTTTAAAGTGACGGCAGTTTTCCACATCTTGTTCCTAAATTCAGCATGCATAAATCACATGTGATCTAAATCCACAATGAAATTCTAGTTGTGCTAGATGTGTAGGATTAACAGAATTGTTAACAATAGAAAATAATTTTGCATAGCATTACAGTATTTCAGAAAATATGAGATGTTTAAAAATGTGGTGAAAATGTGTTTTCACTTTCTTTAGTATTTAATATTTACAGTGTTCCCAGTGATAAAGAGGAAGATCTATAGATGTCACTTGAAGTATCCTCACATGTGCTCCCTTATTACTGCTTCCTTCTTTAATCTATAGTCTACAAGCACATGCTAGAATTTAATCATTTTCTATGCTCTCATCAGAACATTGAGGTCTTCAAAAGATGTAGCAAATCATAAGCAGGTCTTAAGTTTTACTAGTGGCAATGATATTATAAAACATGCATTGAAGCATAATTATTATTTACACTTAGTGTCTTCCTCTATTGATAAAGTGGAATCACTGAACTCTATGAATGTATTGTGGAAATGAGAATTCTTTGGTTTGATGTGGATAGAGAGTTCCTCAGTTCTCTTTCCTTATCATTGTTTTTCATTTTGAATTTGCTTATTATTATGACTTCCTAGATTCATGAAATAATGAAAGATAATGGCAATGTGTTTTATCCAGTAGCTTTTCAATCGTATTATTATCAACTACTTATGAAAGCTTAATTTTCAATCGTATTATTATCAACTACTTATGAAAGCTTAATTGTGACCAAAATCTTGATAATTATTTCATTTGTTGATGCCAGTAGTTGTTGTAAATGAGGTTTTTGACTACTCTTCATCTGCCTTTTAGTAAAATCGGGGTATATAATGAAATAGTTTATTGAATTTTTAATAACACCAAACAATTCAATTCACAAGTCATTGTTTACATCTACAGACAGAAAGCTATTTTTCCTATCCTGACTCTAAGAAAGAAAATAAAAATTACGCTATTAAAAACCAAATGATTTGTTCGTCTGACATTTTAGAATGAAATAAATTATTCAATTTTAACTTTTGGAGTTATGAAATCAGGGCTGTTTTCCTTAATTTGTGTCCTCAAATTACTCTACAATTTATACATTCTGACAATGCTTCAAAAATACTTTAAAAGATTAATATCCATTCCTTTGCACTTTCTTCATAGACCTGAGTTTATATGAACAGCCCAAGAACTCTCAACTGGATAACCTCTTGTCAGCGCTAAGCATAGCATGCTGGGAAAAAGGCCTGTATGCAGCATACATGTGACACAGATAACAAATATTAGCTAGGCTGCATTAATCCTGACGAAGTGGGTATTGACTTTATTCTCCAGATAGGAAAATTGAAGTGAAAAGAATAAATAAGAGGATGAAGCAAAGGCATGGAATAAGAAATCAGATTTTCCTTTAACTGAGTGAATATTTTGGAAAACAGCTTTTAGAGACTTGACATAACACATATAATTTTCACTTGTAACCTTCTTTGCGTATTATTAGGCACAGGGAAGCGAGTGTCTCATGGTTACACCTTCATGTTCAAAGTATAATTAACAGCAGTTATTTAAAGAGGTCTGCTAAACTTTTAATTCCTACATTGTTTTAAAATTTTTCTTGAGATTTTACTGCATTTATATGAGTCATTAAAATATAGCATTGGAGGAAAAGATGTATAATAAAAGAAAATAGTAGGTTAACATTCTTGTGGTAACTGTATGTGTTGTAGAAACAATTTCAACAAAGATTAAAAATCAGAAAGGTATAAAGTTATAAAATATCATATAAGCAAGATTCATAATTGGGTTTTAAATAGTCTTTCATGTATCAAAAAACTCACTATCACTTTAAAATATTTAATCTTTTTTAGGGCAGTAGTTCTGTTACCATCATTTACAATTGCTTTCATTGATTTTTGTTAAATTCCAGAGATTTTCTGTTAGCAATAATTTTTAAGGTAAAGTTTAAGAGAAAAGTAAAGATTATTAGTTTATTATACATTTTAATGGTATGTAATGATTAAGAGCCACTGTCTGGGTTCAAATTTTCCTTCTGCCACTTACTAGGTGAGAGAATCTGGGCAAATTATATAACTTCTCTGTGCTTGGGCTTCTCGATCTGTAAAATGGGAATAACTACAGTACTTGCCTCATAGCCTTGGTGACAAGTAGATGAGTTAATGCATTGGAGCCTTGGAATAATGCTTTATTATGTGGTATGAGATCAATAAACATTAGCTGATATCATGATGATTATTATGATAGTAAGTTAGAGATGTAATTGTGGGGAAGAAAAAGCTAAATCCTTTGAATCCAGATATCTTTTTCTACAAAATAAAAAATAAATAGTTTAAACTTCCCATGTTTAATAAGGACTACCCTTGTATTTGTATGTGTAATATGGGTAGGTGGTCTCAGGCTGAGTAAACACGCACATTAATGATTTTAATAACTTCCAATTGAAAAAGAAATAAGAACAAATTGTCATTCTTGGATGATCTGCAAAGCTGAGTGAATAACTGACTTATCTTTCTGTGATTCCTTGCAGATATCATGGAAATCAGGACAGTGGCAGTTGGAATTGTGGCAATCAAAGGAGTGGAAAGTGAATACTATCTTGCAATGAATAAGGAAGGAAAACTCTATGCAAAGGTATTGATAATTGATAGCTTAGACTTAATTTTTCAAACTTATTTTTGTCAAAAACATCTTGCCTTTCTGGAAAGTAAAAATGGAACTAATTTTTCTTCAGTCATATAATTTAATGATTTCATTAAAATACTTCATATTCAAGCATTGAGGAAAAAAAACATTTTCTGCAGGACCTTGGACAAATTGCTTAAGCTCTCTGGGCTTTGGTGTCTTCATTTGTAAAATGAGTTACGTTAACCAACCTCTCAGGATACTGCCAGCTCTGAAATTCCATGTGCGTTTTAGATACTTAAAACCTAAAATTTCCATCTGTCAGTAGTATTAAAGCTCTTTTTGTTAAGGTTCACCCAATCTGCACATTGCTGACATGAAAATTCTTGGGAAAAAAAATTCAGAAGTTTGTTTATCAACATCAGTCTCACAATCGTGGCCTTTGAACTGTGAGCATTCACATTGTTCCCACTTTATTACAATATGAAACATGTAACAGTTCATCCCACCATAATAAAATATAATTGAGTTTCCTTTGTATTCCCATAGTCCAGCACAATACCTGGCACAGGCTAATTACATAATAATCTCGGTTTAATTGAATGAATGAACAAATGAATGAATGGTTGGATGGATGAACAAATTAATTTAAATTCCATCACCATTGCAGGCAGTGTAGTAACAAATGAAGAAAAGTTGTGAAATATGTCCTTCAGCTGAGGGAGGGAGACACTCTGCTAATTATATCAAATTCTCAGCAGTTAGGGAATGAGTGATTTGGGAATGATATTTGGTAATATCAGAGCTGCTCATTAGGGGGAAACAGCTCCTCATACAAAGAATTGTAAAAACTGACTGCCAAAAAAAGTTAGATATTTGAAAATGTGTTGCATAACTAAATATGTATCATTTTATCTTTTTAAAAAATTTTAAGATGCCTATTTTTTTTGCAAATATGCTAATCTATATCTAACAAACTGCATTAGGCCAGCTCAAAAAAAAAAGTCATATATGATTTAATTCTACTAAAGATTACTGCTTACTCTTTGTTTAATTGAGTACCTCTAAAAATCATTTGGATAATGTTGTTTATTATTTTAACAGAAAGAATGCAATGAAGATTGCAACTTCAAAGAATTAATTCTGGAAAACCATTACAATACATATGCATCAGCTAAATGGACACACAGCGGAGGAGAAATGTTTGTTGCTTTAAATCAAAAAGGGGTTCCTGTAAGGGGGAAGAAAACAAAGAAAGAACAAAAAACAGCCCACTTTCTTCCTATGGCAATAACATAATCATATATGGTATAAAAGAAACCAGTTCCAGCAGGGAGATTTCTTTAAGTGGACTGTTTTCTTTCTTTTCTTTTTTTCTTTTCTTTTCTTCTTTTTTTTTTTTTAAGTAACCAAGAAAGGCTGGAAAACTACTGAAAAACTGATCAAGCTGGACTTGCGCATGTATGTTTATTTTAAGAGACTGCATTAAAGAAAGATTTGAAAAATATACACAAAATCAGATTTAGTAACTAAAAGTTGTAAAAAATTGTAAAGCTGGTTGTACAATCATGATGTTAGTAATAGTAATGTTTTTTCTTAAATTAATTTACCCTTAAGAGTATGTTAGATTTGATTATCTGATAATGATTATTTAAATATTCCTATCTGCTTATAAAATGGCTGCTATAATAATAATAATGCAGATGATGTTATATAAGATATGTCAGACGTAAAGGCTGCTGGAATGATTTGTCAGATAATCAAGCCAACACTAACTATGGAAGATGAGCAGTATCTGAAAGACTTTTTAGTGGCAATTGTAAGCCACTTAAATTCTAATAAGAAAAGAAAGAATATTCTTAAAAATTCTATTATGGAATGGAGTCAAATAAGTAGTTTTACAAAAGTATAGTATTAGAATATGCTTGTACCTATTAACAAGAAGAAAATTCCTAATGCTGCTCGTATGGAAAGGGTATTGATAAAAGGATGTTTTCAAAAATCTTGTATATAAAATAGCAATAATGATGATAATACTGTATTTCATCTCACTTGCCACAAAAATAACATTTTATAATCCCTAAAAGTAAAACTGAGAAACCTTTAAGTTTTGTTTCAAGTAATATAATCTATCTTTTGTATAATTCATATTTGGGAATATGACTTTTAATAATGTTCTTCCCACCAATAATCATGCTTTTTCTCTGTGGTTACAGCATTAAACTCTATTTTAAGTTGTATTTGAACTTTATTGTTTTGTTATTTAAGTTTATGTTATTTATAAAAAAAAACCTTAATAAGCTGTATCTGTTTCATATGCTATTAATTCTAAAGCAATAACAAAACCATCTGGCTCAACTACAAGGTTCCCCTCCCTCCCCCCATGACCAATATCAAGTTCAGTACACAGTACTTGGGCCAGCAAATCCTGGATGGCAGACAAAAATGACAGCCTGCAGCAATTCTTACAATAGATGTCTCACAGGGAACAATACAAAAATGTAAAATATGTTTTGCCACATACTGTTGTCAATTACATTGGATGATATAAGTAAAATCACTGCAGATAAAAGGACTTAAAATTGTTAGTTAGAATATATTTGAGTTCATGAGTAGAAAAGTGCCATATTTTTAAAATATGCGTATTAGAGTTAGTAATTTTTCTAATCTAGAAATTTCTGCCATTCAAAATATTGCCACATTGGAAGTTGTTTTCCTTTTAGATGGCAAGAGCACAAAATAGAATATACAGTTAGGGATTTGAGGACCTGAATATCATGAAGGCTTGAGGTCAGGCTACAGAGAATAGGCTTATCAGAAAGATAAATTCTACTTCATACTTCTTCAGTTGGCAGATTTGGGTAGCATTTTATGTGTTCACCAAAGGAGGTCAACATTTATCTAAATTAAACTATTGGAATTTTAATCATTGTGATTTTAATTTCAAAATATTTGTCATCAAATTCCTTTATTTTATATAAATATTATCTACTACTACATTAATAGGCAAAAGTTACACAAAAAGGCTAAAGCCGACAGGAACAGATTCATTTGATCTTCTTATGGCTCATCTATACAACCAGGTGACAGGAAACTAGAAAGAATTGTCTTTCCTCAGCTGGGGGCCATTTATGAATGATATTCTGAACTCTTATCTGATTCAAGGGCCTTGCTAGCCTAGATTCCTCTCCTAGATCAGCTTTCTGTGGCTGGAGTCTTGTGAAAATACTGAGGGCAGAGGAAAACCTATATTTCTCATATTTGTTTCCTTAGTGCTTAACAGAGCATCTATCCATAATCAGTTTTTTATATGCATTCATTCAATGTTTGAATATTAAAGAAAATTCAGAATGGGACTAATCTTACTTGATTTTTAAAATTAGGGCAAACATGATGATATAGAAATTTGAACAGAAATAGTGTATATACATACAAGACATGAACTATGTTAGGACCAAATACTCTTTGTCTATGGATTTATAGTTATAATCAAATCACACAGCAATGCTGAATTAAACAAACCAAATTTAGTGGTAAAGCCAATCTGGTAGTGTTTTTAGAAACACTTTTAAAAAAAATATAATTTATTGTCAAATTGGCTTCCATACAACATCCAGGGCTCATCCCAACAAGTGCCCTCCTCAATGTCCATCACCCACTTTCCCTTCTCCCCTACCCCCCCAATAAACCCTCAGTCTGTTCTCTGTATTTAAGAGTCTCTTATGGTTTGCCTTCCTCCCTCTTTAGAAACACTTTTAATTCATTGTTTATACTCTCCTTTTTTTATCATGCAAATTTTAGAAAATAAAATCTGTACTAATTATATACATTTAGAATTCTAGAAGCTTAAAACTCCAAGAGGGCTTAGTCCCTTGTATTCACTTGCAGATCAGGAAACTGAGATTGTGATACATCCAAAGTAGCTGGTTAGGTACAGAGCTGTCACAAAAGTCCAGGTCACTTAGCATATGCTTCCCAGTCTTAGATTATTAGCTAGTGGTCTCCTTCTTTAAAAAATTTCTATTGAGATGTTATCTTTATGTTTGCATGCAAATGCAACTTATGTTTTGGCAATTCACTTCATACAGAATAATTAGTCCATGCTGTGATGATGTGACTCAAAAGGAGGAAAGAAATGATGAAATTTCCAATCCTGTTTCCTATTCTACTCTTACATGTATTTATTTACAAATGGAGAGCAGTTATAAACAGAGTAACCTTTTAAAAAAATGTTCTTTTAAGGGGAAAATTGGTTAAATACCTAAGTTTCCAAGAACAAGGAAGGAAAAAATTAAATGAAAGAATATGAAATGTTAACAAAAGAAATAATAAAAAGATACTTTCAATGCAATTAATAAACTAAAATATTTTATGTAAAAAAAAAGCCATACTATAAATTATCAGCCTTCAAGTTGACTATAAATTGATCTAATGATAAAAGAGAAGAGATACTGGAGATAAATTCTTAGTTTCTATCTCTTAGAGTTTGCTCCTCTGGTTATCTAGAGTGACAAAAAACATACAGATGAGCTACATGACCAGCTGTAGTAAAGCGATTCTATAACCACAAATAAACAAAATCCATGTGTCTCAAAATTTTCTACTGAAATACCAATAGTAGTAGAAGTAGAGAAAGAGAGTCTAAGGAATAATGCAAAGGCAGCACACACAAAGTTTCTTGAAAATCTTTTTTCTCTTAAAACTCATGTGCTTTTGCATTTTAATCCATAATACTTTTGTGTTTGCTCTAATATAAAATTCACATGAGTAAGCAAAAGTGATGCATCAGAAAGATGTACAAGGTTTATCATGCAGCTTCATTTACACCACTACCTTAATGCCATATGCTTGGGCATGAGTAAGACACAAGAGATCCCATACCTTTCATTATCCAACTTTATGCACAGATGGCACATGGCTACAGGAAACCAAAACTTCATCTAACGTTCACTATGAATAAGAGCGGTATTAAAAATATTAACGACCAGTATGAGTGGTTACTGGTCAATTAGAATATGTCACTGATCTATCAGAATAGACAGGCCACTGTGACTGACTTGTGGGTACCAGATGATCATTTCTATGCTCACTCTAAAACAGTTTTCAGAGAATATCTATTAATTGGTGTCTATGGTTCGAGTTATTCATGTGCCTCTTACTATGAAATAGTTCATTAAAACTCATAACTGTTTCAGCATTGTTGTCAGGCTACTCTTTATCCTACTTCTATATTTATTCAACAAAGCTGCTGCTTCCAATGAGGCTGGTGTTCCTTCAGGCCCACATGTGTTCCCACTCATCCTCTAACTTTGAATAGTTATTAAGAAAATTCACTTTCTCTCCAGTTGAGGAGACATGACAAGAAGCAAGAAATAATAAAGTCCTGGTCTCTTACCCAAATCCCTGTATTTACTCTCCCCTGAGAAGATGCCTCTCATATTTTCCTTTTACTTCCTGATAATTATGTGGTTCCAGTTTCCAAATCATCATCACTGAACTTATGAGAACCTATGCAAATTTATTTTCTTTAACATCATCAGAACTTTTGAAATATCATCAGAACAATTTTGAAATATCATCAGAAAAAATGAAATATGAGATGAATAGCAACATTTAGCTTGAAGATGGCAGGACTTTCTCTTGAAAAATACAGCCACATGTTAGTTATATATTGTTATATAACAAATTATCATAAAACTTAGTGGCTTAAAACAGCAAATATTTATTATCTCTAATTTATGTAGTCAGGAACCTGGACACGGTTTAGCTAGGTGTCTCTAGGTAGAGTCTCTCAGAAAGCTACAATCAAGGTGTTCACCAGAACTGTGGACGCATCTCAAAGCTCAATTTAGAGAGGGATCCACCTTAGGTCCTTGAAGAGGACCTTAGGTCCTCACTGGTTGTTGGCTCAAAACATCACTTGTCACCACATAAGCCTTTTCACAGCACTATCTAAAACATGGCAGTTTGTTTCCCACAAAGGAATCAGAGAGTGAGTGAGTGCCCAAAATGGAAGCCACAGTATTTTTATATATAACCTAATCTTGAAAATGATTTCAAGATTTTCTACCTATACAAGGGAAAGGAATTACACAAAGGCATAAGTACCAAAAAGCAGGGATCATTGGAGGCCATCTTTTTTCTTTTCTTTTTTTTTTTTTTTTAACGTTTATTTATTTTTGAGACAGAGAGAGACAGAGCATGAACAGAGGAGGGCCAGAGAGAGAGGGAGACACAGAATCTGAAACAGGCTCCAGGCTGTGAGCTGTCAGCACAGAGCCCGACATGGGGCTTGAACTCACAGACCGCGAGATCATGACCTGAGCCGAAGTCGGAGGCTTCACCAACTGAGCTACCCAGGCACCCCATCATTGGAGGCCATCTTAAAGGCTGCCTAACACAAATAATAAATGGGATGTTTTTAAGGTTCCTGCCACAAGACAGGATTCGTTAGGGCCTAATAAGAGTATTTCATGGCTTTCCTTGGTGAGCTATTCAGCAGAGAAAGATGAAGCAGGTATATTCTCTGAGGCAACACTTTTGATACTTCCGTGAGGGATATTGTATGGTCCATTCGTACAAGGATAATTGAGAAAAGGCTGGAACCACATAATTAATTTGAATTGCGCCTCCTTAGAATTCCTAATATAGCTCGAAAACTAACAATATCACTTTACCTCTATATGAAGGAAATGACTAAGCCCTCAGACTCAACCTGAAGATAATCGTCCCCTTCACTTCTCTACCTCAAGAGAGTAAGATCATATACGTGGTTGAAATTTCTTGAGCTACAGTGAGTTTTATCGTAGAAGGTGGAGGCAATCAGTCATAAGCTGCCTGTGAGGATAAGACCTAAAAATACTTGAAAAACAATCGATTTTAATGCTAAATGCATATTGGAATCACCTGGGATTTTTTTTTTTTTTTTTTTTTTTTTTAAATAATGAGGCCTAGGCCCAGCCCAGGCCAATTGCAACAGTATTTCTGGGTTGGGGCACAGGCAAGGGTATTTTTAAAGCTCCTCCGAAGATTCTAATAGACCTATGCATTTGAGAACCAATTAGCTAAATGGGGTGGTGGGGGTGAGGGTGGGGGTGAGGGTGGGGGTGGGGAAGGAAACCCCTTCAGGAACTATACCGGATCTTTATCTTTGTTGCTTCCTGAAACACTCTGAAAAGCCTTATGTTGCTTCCCATCTAATTCTCTATTTTTCAATATGATTTCAAAGTCTGCAGTGCTTCTTGGATCCCTGGTTTCCCAAATGCTTCTATATTTTTGCTATTCACACTGAAGCTAAAAGGAAATGCAAACACTGGAAAGACAGCTACAACTGTTTTTGCTTTGGACCGATTATGGAGTATAAAGCGCACAAAGGGCACCCCAACATACACCATAGTCCTTTTTCAAACAGAGCAGCCACAGTGATTCTGTTCTCTTATATTTTAGATCATGCAATTCCTCTGTTCAAAACTGCAATTGTTTTCCATATTATTCAGGATAGAAATCAAAGTTTTTAGAGTTGCCTATGGAGTGGCAATGGAAAAAGTGAGTGATTGAAAACTTAAGATGTTAAATTAGGTATGGGCAAGACAACAGGAAAAAATAATAACAATCTACAATTATGCACTCAGACTGCTCGGCAAATATCATTGAATTCTCAGTCCATTTTAAAGAAACGCAAACTGGACACTGTTGACAGTATTTAATGGGTATGATAATTATTAGAATCATGCTCAGAGGAAAGCCCATAGCCTCACATAAAAACTGATAAATGAATGCACATTGTTATGTTTGAAGTAAACAAAATATTGAAGGTGTGCATATATCAATTTAACAAAATTTTCCTATTAATCAACCAATTCATGGATCTCACAGGCCGTCTACTTTTACTCTTCCTTATTTAACTGATCTATTGTTGGTTATTTTGGTTGTTTCAAACTTTTCACTAACGTAAATATGAATTTCTTGGTATATACTTCTTTATAATTCTGATTATTTTCTTAATATGATTATAGGAAATAAAATTATTATATTAAAAAATCCTTTAAAAATGCAAATTGAGAGACACCTGGGTGGCTCAGTCAGTTTGGCTCAGGTCATGATCTCAAGGTCCGTGGGTTCGAGCCCCGTGTAGGGCTCTGTGCTGACAGCTCAAAGCCTGGAGCCTGTTTCAGATTCTGTGTCTCCTCTCTCTGCCCCTTCCCCGCTCGCACTCTATCTCTCTCTCAAATATAAATAAACATTAAAAAAATAAAATGCAAATTGAAAAACATTTTCAGAAAGATTTTTCCAAATATATATTCTGACCAACAGTGCATGAGAGAAGATAAATGTTCTCTTTAATATTTACACTCAAAATATAGTCAGCTTTTATTCTTGTCTCTACTTCCCTTTAACCTATCACCAAAACCCAACTAACTTATTTTTCAACATCTTTAGATTCACCTCTTTCAAAACCATGTTTTATTCACGCCAGTGACTAAATCCCTCAGTTGTATTCAAATTCTTGTTATTCACTTCACCTTAGCTTGGCATTTCCATGTCACTCAATAAAGTATGTTAATGTGCTTCATAATCCAATGAGGACCCACTGTTTTTTTATGCTCTCCAGCACCTCTGACCACTACCACCAAACAGCAAACCAACATATCTAGGGGAGGCATTTGCCAGTCACCCTAGGGCAGACCATGGAAGATTATCTTAAAAGCTAATTTAGTAATTAGAAAATTACTTGGCAAGCATGGCATCAAAGCAAAGGAAGGTAAAATGGTTTTGAAAGATACATTATCCAAATTATCATAAAATCTAATTCACAATGATCAAATCTGAATACTTCTGTAAAAACACAGCCGGTTTCCGAATCTTTAGGCTGCGTCTATTTTGTGCCACATGTTGTTTTCCTCACTTTTGTTCATATAGTCTTTCTCCACACAGTATGAAATGCAACCAATAACAATACAATAATACAATTTATTAAATTACTACCATATTGGGAGCTTATATCTCTGGCCATCTTATTAGTGTTTTGGGGCTTCCTCTCTCTTCAGCCATGAAAATTTCTTGGTTTTCTTTCAATATTGTATAATGAAAAACATAATGCCAAGATTTTACTGGCTTAATTCTCAGGAAACTATTTTATTTCCAAGTTGTTTTTTTTTTTTTTTTTTTTTTTTTTTATTGTCCATAGGCATTCTGAGAGTAAAGAGGTAGCAAATTGACAGAGGTACAAATTAAAGTTCAAGTAGCTAATCCATTGGGCTATTACTATTTCTGTAACATGTCATGGGACATGGCATTTGCTAAATATCAACTATTACTTGTCTATAGAGGAACTACTATGTTTCTTTTCTTTTTTTTATCTTCCCAAGCACTAAGTACAATGATGCACACATAATTACTTAAAAGTTACATGTTGACTGAATATAAGGGTTTTTTTGGTGCATATAGTTTAAACTACAGTTTATAAAAATTCATGAATATGTTAGTTTTTTAACTGTGAAGTCCAGATAAGAGAAAAATTGGGCTTAGGAGAGAGGTATAAAAATAGCATTTCAAAAATGATCTTCATCTGAGTATAAAAGGTTATATGGTGTTCTACCACAATAAGAGAGGTGAACATTAAAACTTTAGTCTTGTAAATAATCTAACAATACACTGGTTAAGGGCAGCTGGCTTGTAAATACCGAGTCATTCCAGATACTGAAATTCTATAACTACTTACATTCCAGTCCTAAAAAGGGAGATAATGCTTTTCTGTTTGGAAGGCAAATTTTAACTATCTGTTGTCTATTTCATTAAAAACAAAAACAGAACATTTTGTTAGTTTAAAACTTTAAAGAAAAGTTAAGCCCACATGAAAATAAGCATCTCAAATGCTCAAGAGGAAATTATGGTTTAAATATGTTTTGGAGGGGCGTCTGGGTGGCTCGGTCAGTTAAGCATGTGACTCTTGATTTCATCTGAGGTCATGATCTCACGGTTTTGTGGGACTGAGCCCCACATCAGGTCAGCCTGGGCCCTGCTTGGGATTCTCTCTCTCCCTCTCTCTCTGCCCCTCCCGCCCTCTCAAGATAAATAAATACATTTTTAAAAAGCTAAATAAATATGTTTTGGATTAGAAGCAGCAATTCTGAGATAGCATTATACATAAAGCATAGGTTATCGTATTTATTAAAAGTCATATATATGCATACATGGGTATATATACACTCATGTTTTACCCCATTTCTGCCCTTCACCTGCCTTAGCATTCCTCCAGCACACAGATTAACATATTTATACACACAAGACACACATACACAAGATACACACACACACACACACACACACACACACACACACACACACACGACTATAAAGGGGGAAGAGCTCTAAAATAATATATCTAAGCCACCAATCTCTATTGCTAATTCTACCTCAATAGTAAACAACCGTTTTGGAAGATTATTCAGCACCTAAAGATATAAGTAATAGAGTAATAAAATGTTAGAGAAGGGGAATAGAGAAATCATATATTCTAATCACGTCATTTTTTTTTCAGGTGGAAACGTAAGGCCCAGAAAAGTTACATTACATAATCAAGAAATTCAAGTCTTTTATGTGAAAGGTAAATACGTGAGAGCTGAAGAACCATTAGTAACTGTAGAAATCTCCAAACAAAACATGCTTATGACCTAGTAAATAAATTATCCGAGTCTTTTGTTTACGGGGTTCCGCACAGTGATTACTAAGTCCAGCTTGGAGAGAAGCAATACAGAAACTATAAAACTGCAACCAGGATACAGTAGCTCTCAAATGCCATGGGGCAAGCCCCTTTGCAGTGATTTCCTGTAAGGCAGTGGCCATCAAGCTTTTTGGTCTCAGGGCGCTTTTATACTCTTAAGAATAATTGAAGACACCAAAGAACTTTTGTTTATAAGGATTTTGTATCTATCAGCATTTCTTACAACAGATATTAAAACTGAGAAATCTTGAACACTAGTTCATTAATAAACCCATTTCACGTTAATATAAATAGCATCTTTTTAGAAAAGATAACTATTTTATTTTTTAAGTTTTTACTTAAATTTCAATTGTTAACATACAGTGTAACATTAGTTTCAGGTGTATAAAATATGGTGATTCAACACTTCTATACATCACCCGATATGGGGCTCGAACTCATGAACCAAGTGATCATGACCTGAAACGAAGTTGGACGCTTAACTGACTGAGCCAGCCAGGTGCCCCTAAAACCACATTTTAAAAATCCATGCATTGGTCATTTGAAAAATATTGATTCAGTGAGTTATGCAGATATTCTAGATGTTGACACATTTCTTTATATGATATAAAAAAAATCACATTTGTTAATACCACTGACTCATTAGGCAGTCTTTTTTTTTTTTTTTTTTTTTTTTTTATTTTTTTTTTCAACGTTTTTTTTTTTTATTTATTTTTGGGACAGAGAGAGACAGAGCATGAACGGGGGAGGGGCAGAGAGAGAGGGAGACACACAGAATTGGAAACAGGCTCCAGGCTCCGAGCCATCAGCCCAGAGCCTGACGCGGGGCTCGAACTCACAGACCGCGAGATCGTGACCTGGCTGAAGTCGGACGCTTAACCGACTGCGCCACCCAGGCGCCCCTCATTAGGCAGTCTTTAAGCATCGGAAAACTGTCAAGATCATGGTGATTGATATATGCAAGTTCTCCCAAATTTTTCTTTGATACTCAAATTGTATTATCTCAAATTGTATTATAGGCCACAGCATAAGCATTCCATACATAAGGATTACTACACTACTATTTAACTTAATTCCTGTAGTAGAGACACTTATCTGTCCTTCAAAATGCATAGATCCACCTTCTATAGTACAATGCTGTTACTATGTAGCAGCTTCCTAGTCAGAGTGTTTTTGTTTTGTTTTGGTTTTGTTTTGTTTTAATTTGCCAACCCTCGTTACATCTATATATAGCCATGGCTTATTCTCAACAATAGTATCTGATTGGAAGTGATGTGGGTGACTTCCGAGCCAAAACTTTTTAAAATTGAGGTATAAGTGATATTACATATTAGTTTCAAGTGTACAATGTAATGATTTGATATTTTTATATATTGCAAAATGATCACCACAATAAGTCTGGTTAATATCCATCACCACATATGTCACATTTTTTTTCTTGCAATGAGAACTTTCAAGAGCCATTCTTCTACCTAGTTTCAAATATGTAATAGAGCATTATTAACCAAATTGCCATGTTGCACATTACATTCCCATGACATACTCATTTAAAAAAATTTGTATGACGTTCATTAATTTTTAAGAGACAGAGAGAGAGAGAGAGACAGAGTGTGAATGGGGGAGGGGCAGAGAGAGAGTGAGATACAGAATCCGAAGCAGGCTCCAGGCTCTGAGCTGTCAGCACAGAGCCCAACGCGGGGCTCGAACTCACAAACTGAGATCATGACCTGCGCCAAAGTCGGATGCTTAACTGACTCAGCCACCCAGGCACCCCAACATATTCATTTTATAACTGGAAATTTATATAACTTTAGTCGAGACTTTTAAAATTGTGTGCCTACTCCTCCTATATTCTCCTGATGCAGATTAATTCTTTTTTTTTTTTATTTTTTTTAACGTTTATTTATTTTTGAGATAGAGAGAGGCAGAGCACGAACAGGGGAGGGGCAGAGAGAGAGGGAGACACAGAATCCGAAACAGGCTCCAGGCTCCGAGCTGTCAGCACAGAGCCCGACACGGGGCTCGAACTCACGGGCTGTGAGATCATGACCTGAGCCGAAGTCGGACGCTTAACCGACCGAGCCACCCAGGCCCCCCCTGATGCAGATTAATTCTAATGACTGTGCAGCTGTATAGGCTGGTGACCCCAGAAGATGAAAGTGGCCTGGATCTCTGAGATCTTCCTCTCTATGTGGAAGAGAGGTACTCATTGACCACTAACTGATATAAAAATTCAAGAAGATAGCTTTAAAAGCAGGCTAGGGCCCTAGGAAAATATAAGAGCCTCAAAGTTCAAATAAACACATAGATTTGAACAAAGTTCTACCTTACACATATCTCCTGATAGTCACAATCTAAGCAGAAGTTTACAGAAAAACACTACTTTGTAAAAAAAAGAACAAAATAAACCCCTTTTAAGAAATTCTTGACTTTTTGAAAATACAACTGCCTTTTAGTTCCCCTGCCAAAAACATTGGTGCATAACAAGAGTATTAGAAGTTCCAACCCTTTGCTGTCATTGTATTTCTGGACCACTTTGGCCCCAGAATGTGGCTTTCTGATTCCCCAAACCATTGCTTGCTATTTCTAGAGAAATCCATATACAAAATGTGGAAACAAGTGAATTCCGCACCCTCCCCCCAGTCTTGCTCCCTTTCTGCCCCTTCTACTATCATATCTCCCTGCTTCCTTCTTACCTATTAAAATTTGATCCCAGGAAAGGATCTAAAAACTCATTCATATTAGTCATGAAGGATTAAGGCTATGGCAACTCTTATAAGTTACAACCCTTATCTTATGATGACAATTTTAAGCCTTAATGTACTCATAAGCTTGTAAAATTAAATGGCTGAGAGGAAGCATGTGAGGTGGCTAAGAGTTCAGAGTCTAGGCAAGAATTTCCTGGAAATGAATTCATATTCCACTACTTATCAGTTTTGTGACCTTGCATAAGTTATTACTTAATTTTTTATGTTTTAGTTTTCTCACTTTATAGGTGATAATAAAAGTGACCAGCCACATAAGAATATTACTAATAAGGCTCTACAAAGTTAACACATGTTATCAAGTACATACTTCAAATGGAAGATTTACACAAGTTTAAGATAAAGTATTAAATTTTAATTTTGAGCAGTATATGAAAGGAAACACTCATTAAGTCTCTAACCTACCCTACCAGACTTAGGTCTCATCCAGAAACAGAAGAATCAAGTCATGTTTTAGAGTCAAATATAACAAGTATTTTTCAAATATTTAGGGGCTAGTAAAATATATGATACATTTTATCAAGATTTCCTATTATTAAAATCAAGTGTGTTTGAAATAAATATTTATTTGTATTTCAAATGAAAATAATTACTAGAAATACAGTAAACAAGCTCTTTCAAGCATTGTAATTCACCACCTAGAATCTTCATTAAAATTTTTTTAAATGTTTATTTATTTTGGGGAGAGAGAGACAGAGACAAATCTGAAGCAGGCTCCAGGCTCTCCGAGCTGTCAGCTCAGAGCACAACATGGTCAAAAGTACTGGTAAAAAAAGCTTCTGCACAGAGAAGCAATCAGCAAAACTAAAAGGCAACCAACAGAATGGGAGAAAATATTTGCAAATGTCATATCAGATAAAGGGTTAGTATCCAAAATCTATAAAGAACTTATCAAACTCAACACCCAAAAACCAAATCATCCAGTGAAGAAATGGGCAAAAGACATGAATAGACACGTCTCCAAAGAAGACATCCAGATGGCCGACTGACACATGAAAAAATGCTCAGCATCACTCATCATCAGGGAAATACAAATCAAAACCACAATGAGATACCACCTCACACCTGTCAGAATGGCTAACATTAACAACTCAGGCAACAACAGATGTTGGCGAGGATGCAGAGAAAGACAATCTCTTTTGCACTGCTGGTGTGAATGCAAGCTGGTGCAGCCACTCTGGAAAACAGTATGGAGGTTCCTCAAAAAACTAAAAATTGAACTACCCTATGACCCAGCAATTGCACTACAGGCATTTATCCACGGGATATAGGTGTGCTGTTTTGAAGGGACACATGTACCCCCCATGTTTATAGCAGCACTATCAACAATAGCCGAAGTATGTAAAGAGCCCAAATGCCCATCGATGGATGAATGGATAAAGATGTGGTATATATATACGATGGAGTATTACTTGGCAATCAAAAAGAATGAAATCTTGCCATTTGCAACTACGTGGATGGAACTGGAAGGTATTATGCTAAGCGAAATTAGTCAGAAAAAGACAAATATATGACTTCACTCATATGAGGGCTTTAAGAGACAAAACAGATGAACATAAGGGAGGGGAAGCAAAAATAATATAAAAACAGGGAGGGGGACAAAACATAAGAGACTCTTAAATATGGAGAACAAAAAGAGGGTTAGTGGAGGGGTTGTGGGAGAGGGGGATGGGGTAAATGGGTAAGGGGCATTAAGGAATCCACTCCTGAAATCATTGTTGCACTATATGCTAACTAACTTGGATGTAAATTAAAAAAATTAAATAAAAAAATTTACTAATATATTAGTAAAAAAAATTAATACCTATTGATTATTTTAAACTATTGAATGTTGATTATTGCTAGATTTTGAAATGTAAAAGAATTTCATCTATTTTATTGAACTAAAGAACATAAAAATATATGTATTATAGAAAGAACGGATGCCCACAAATTTAAGTAAGCCGTTACATTTAGAGAGGGGAAGACAAATTTAGAAATAGTACAAAAAAAACCCCATAAATAAAAGGCTTGTAAAGCAAATATGGAAAAAATATAAATATTTATTACATGTGGGAAATATTTTTTTATTTTTTTAATATATGAAATTTACTGTCAAATTGGTTTCCATACAACACCCAGTGCTCATCCCAAAAGGTGCCCTCCTCAATACCCATCACCCACCCTGCCCTCCCTCCCACCCCCCATCAACCCTCAGTTTGTTCTCAGTTTTTAACAGTCTCTTATGCTTTGGCTCTCTCCCACTCTAACCTCTTTTTTTTTTTTTTCCTTCCCCTCCCCCATGGGTTTCTGTTATGTTTCTCAGGATCCACATAAGAGTGAAACCATATGGTATCTGTCTTTCTCTGTATGGCTTATTTCACTTAGCATCACACTCTCCAGTTCCATCCACGTTGCTACAAAGGGCCATATTTCATTCTTTCTCATTGCCACGTAGTATTCCATTGTGTATATAAACCACAATTTCTTTATCCATTCATCAGTTGATGGACATTTAGGCTCTTTCCATAATTTGGCTATTGTTGAGAGTGCCGCTATAAACATTGGGGTACAGGTGCCCCTATGCATCAGTACTCCTGTATCCCTTGGATAAATTCCTAGCAGTGCTATTGCTGGGTCATAGGGTAGGTCTATTTTTAATTTTCTGAGGAACCTCCACACTGCTACATGTGGGAAATATTTTTTACTTTTCTGCATGCTTGAATAAAATATAATAATAAAAACACATCTAAAAGGAGACTTCTACATAAGGTGGTGGGATAAACACAGCTACTTTAGTCTTTCTCCCAACCCTTAAGTTAAAGAACCATGAAGCATAAATAGGAAAGTCTGCATCCATCATCACCAGAACATAGTTAGATAAATTGGTTTTATATCTGAAGCCTATGAAATAGGACCAAAATTTTAAAAGTCTTTGATAATTAATATACTTTTATCACACGATGCGAAAGTACACAGGAGGAGGTCTTGACAGATCTACACTCCCAGTGGCAAAAACTTACTTAGAAAAGCACAAGCTGCATTGAAATGAGATGTTTTGGTGGGAAACTAATGAGAAGACTTACGCAGTCACTTCTACCTCTACAGTTCAGGAATACCTGGTGGCTGGGTAAGCTCCTGAAAGGGCTAAGACATAATATAAAAAACAGTGGTCTTTCCCAGGGACTTGATTTTTTGCTTCCAGCCTAACTTCCAGGGCCCTGTCAGTTTTTGCTGCCTAACAGAAAACTGTTCTTGGCTTATACCACATTTACCAAATGAACAACTTCTAGTAGACTTTTTCTTTCTTTCTTTTTTTTTTTCCATTGATCCTTATATGTAATCGGTTTTTATACTGCAGCAGTTAGTCTTTTATAGCATACCATGTGAAAGCCTTTCTCTAGATATTTTATTTCCTCAGTGTTAAGAGGATACTCTCCAATGGTAGACTGAAGCTTTTTGGTTAAATATCTGAAACAGGGGGCGCCTGGGTGGCTCAGTCGGTTAAGCGTCCGACTTCAACTCAGGTCACGATCTAACGGTCTGTGAGTTCGAGCCCCGTGTGGGGCTCTGGGCTGATGGCTCAGAGCCTGGAGCCTGCTTCCGATTCTGTGTCTCCCTCTCTCTCTGCCCCTCCCCCGTTCATGCTCTGTCTCTGTCTCAAAAATAAATAAATGTTAAAAAAAAATTAAAAAAAAAAATATCTGAAACAGAAGCACTTTCCCTCCCTCTTCAGTCTGGCCATGTAAGTTTCTGTCTCACTTGAAATATTTGGCTAGGACCTTTACTAGGTCTGTGATGGAGCTTTGGGAAATCCAAGAATTATAATTAAATTTATCATTAGGAAAAATCTATGAAAACTTTCATTCATATCAAGACACATTCCACTGACATTTTTCAATTTTAAAGACAAATGTAAAAATTTTGGAAACATCTAAACAGAAATGTAAAACAAAATTTCATAAATTAATTGTAAAGAAAAAAATAGTTGACTTTAGACTTTTCTACTAGACTAAATAATAGAAGACAATAAAGCAACATATAAAGTTTTAAGGGAAAATGTGACTTGAAAATTTGATATTTAAGTTGTAAAATAGTCTTTAAATAAAATATTTAATTTATATCGGTCTGACTTTCCCAAAGATAAAAATTACAAATTCTTAAACATATTTTTTAAAAACACAGCCATTTGTAGGTACCAGAAAATGACCAACAACAGCAGGTAGAAATTGGAGGGGAGTTGAACCCTATAAGAGGGAGCTGCTAAGTGGATGAAATTTGTGTTCATGCAGTTGCTTAAACAACTTTTTGTCTGATGGTACTACTTAGTCATCATGGCATGTGAGTAGATGGAATTCACATATAAAGTAGAAATATTATTGGTTTAATGAGTCAGAGGATAGTGTTTGGGACATCCAGAAGATTGAAAAATGAAGGAGTTTTAGAAATCCTACAAAGAAAGGGGCTGCAGAAGAGGAAACCCAAAATCTGAATACTGTAAGTTTTCTCCAAACCCTTAGCTGGTGTCTCAATTACTCACACATATGGTGGGAAGAGGGAGCTCTAGATGGATGGGTGGAAAGGAATAGGTGGATGATTTAAAGTTCTAGGTGGGGATCACAGACCGACCATCACAGAACACATAACATTTGGACTTTGAATACAGCCAAAGTAACTTACTTGAACAAAAATTAACATTTGTTGGTGGAAATTAACAGAATTCAGAAAATCCTCAAAGCACATTTAAAATTCCAAGATTACATAAAAAGTTACTAGACATGAAGTGAAACAAGAAATTATGATTCATAGTCAGGAAAAAGATAGTGAGAGAAATCAATCTCAAAGTTATCCAAAAGTTTGAATTACCAGATAAGAACTTAAAGCAACTATTTTTAATATGTTTGAGGATGTAAAAGAAAATATCATCATAATAAAGGAAGAGAATCTCAGAATAGAAATGGAAACTATTTTAAAAAGGGCAAAATGGAAATTCTTAAGTGAAAAGTACAATATAGGAAATGAAATATTCATTTATTGGGATAAGAGATCATATACCATAGGAAAAAGCATGTGAATGTAAAATGAAAAATATAGAAATTATGAAATCTATAAAACAAGATTGAAAAAAACCCACAACAAAGTCCCAATAAACTGTGGATAACATTAAGTAATATAGTACATGCTAAAATTGGGAATCCCAGAGGAAAGAAATAGAACAAATTTGAAAACATAATGGCAAAAATTCCCCAAATTTGGTGAAAAACATCAAACCATGAGTTTAAGAAACTTAATGAGCCCAAGCAGGATGAACACAAAGGGAAATAATACAAATGAGAACACAATGGAACAATATCTTACTAACAGACAAAAAACAAAAAATGAACTCAGAATTCTATACCCTGCAAAAATGTCCTTTAAAAATAAAGGCAAAATGAACATTATTTTAAGATAAATAAACAAGGAAATTCATTGTTAGCAGAATTGAACTATGAGAGATAACACCATGAGGAAACCTCAAATTTAAGGCAAGGAATGAAGTTCCAGGAATGATAAATATATGAATAAAAATAGAAGACTATTTTTAGGTCTTCTTTTAATTCTTTTTTTTTTAATGTTTATTTATTTTGAGAGAGAGAGAGGGAGAGTGAGTAGGGTAAGTACAGAGAAAGAGACACAGAATCCAAAAGCAGGCTCTGTGCTGTCAGTTTCTGTTTGTTGGTTGGTTGGTTTGTTTTAATTTTTTTAATGTTTATTTACTTTTGAGAGAGAGAGAGAGAGAGACATAGTGTGAGTGGGGGAGGGGCAGAGAGAGAGAGGGAGACACAGAATCCAAAGCAGGCTCTTGGCTCTGAGCTGTCAGCATGAAGTCCAACGCAGGGCTCAAACAAGATCATGACCTGAGCTGAAGTCTAACACTGAACTGACTGAGCCACCCAGGGACCCCAGTCTTCTTTTAATTCTTTAAAAAATATATATAATTTCTTCCACTTCTAACTATTATAGAGTAACAAGGACTGGATTTACTCTTCTTTCTTAAACAACTAAAAATTTGGACAAAGTCTATGAAACCATGGTTTTCGTGTGTTAGACAATAGATAGCACAGGCCAGTAATCCTCAAGAAAAGAGAAACAAACAAGGGAGCCCTTCAATTGTCTCCTCCCGACACTGTAAGGAGTTAGAATCCAAACAGAATCCACTAGTCTCACTGAGTTGAGAAAATAAAATTCAGCATTCTGGAAGGCCAAGGCAAGCTAAAGTTCATGGGTCAGCATAATTTGGAGGAGACAGATTCACACAGAGAGCATTCTGAAGATCTTCAGAGGATTACCCTTGAATCTTTGCCTGAGGTTGTTAAAGAGCTACCCAAGGGAAAGAGCAGGCAGAACATTCTTGGGGCTCACACACAGCTCATGTTCTAGACAGTCAGATGGGAAACCTCCTACACACAGACCAAGGGTAGAATACTTAGAAGGGTATTGCTTCAGCAGGGGAAGCAAGTTAGTCCTAGACAAAAGACTTCTCTGGTTCCACCTAATGAAGCTTAAAAGCAAAGCTCAAATGGATCAAAATATTTCTAAGTAACTGGATTACATCCAAGAAAAAAAAAACCTCAAAAATATTTAAATAAAATTTCACACAAAACAACTAAGTTTATTTAAGAATGAACTGGTAAATTGAATAGCCCTACATCTATTGGAGACTGAATTTGTTGTCAAAAACTTTCCCACACAAAAAAATTCTAGGCTTGGGTGGCTTCACTGGAGAATTCTACCAAATACTGAAAGAAGAATAAATATCAGTTTTATACTAACTCTTTTAGAAAAGAGAAGAGGTAAAAAAAAAAAAAGAAAGAAAAGAGAAGAGGAGGGAACATTATACTTATTACTAAAATGAGACAGGATAGTATAGGAAAATAAAACAAAATTTTAGCAAATTAAATCCAGTAGTACATGAATAAGTTAATACACAGTGGCCAAATGGGATTTACCCTAGGGATTAGGGGTTGGGTTAACATTTGGAAATCAATCCATGTAATTCACTATATTAAAAGACTAAAATAGAAAAAAATATAGGCTCATCTCAGTAGATGCTAAAAAGCATTCATCAAGATCGTACATCTATGAAACTACCTCCACCTGATAAAGCCTTCTATAAAAACTGGCAGCCAAAATTTATTTAAAGGCAAATAACCTAACATTCCTCCTCTAAAATCAGGAGTGAGGCAAGGATGTCCACTCTCACCACTTTTAGTTAACATTTTCTTAGAGGTCCTAGACCTGGGCAAGTAAAATAAATAAAGGCATATAGATTGGAAATGAAGAAGTAAAATGCTCTTTATTCTCAGATAACATGATTTTCCATAAAGAAAATCCTAAGAAATCTATAAAAAGGTTACTAGAAGTAATGAGATTGTAAGATAGAAGATCAATATAAGAATACAGTAACAGGCAAATGGGAGAACTTAAGCACATACCACTTTTACAATGAAAAACTAAAATGTAAAGCAATATTCAAACTACTGCAACACTAATCTACAAAGCGAATGTTAATTTGAAACCCTCACCAAAGAATAAATCATAAGGAAGTTATTATAAATAAATAACTTAATATACTTGATTTTGGCTATTTATCCTACAGTTGACAATAAGTTTACTTACCAGCCGTTATGCGTTCTTGACTCCTTTCAATTCTGTCCTTTAAAGATTTTAAAGGTGCTTTCTTAGTACCATGTATGGTTGTTGTGGAGAGTTCTTTCAGTTTCCAGTGGGTCCAAAAGCCTTTTGGAGGTTTTAAACCTGTTATTATAAAATGTACATTTAGTCAAGGAAATTAGCATTTGAAAATATCTTTCAATTTGTCAAAGCATTTTCATATATTACACATTTCATCTTCATAACAATCCTGTGAAAACTGTCAGTCTCAAGTTTCATATAAGGGAAACTCTATGAGAAATATTAAT
Organism: Panthera uncia; assembly: GCF_023721935.1. NCBI lineage: Eukaryota > Metazoa > Chordata > Mammalia > Carnivora > Felidae > Panthera > Panthera uncia. The sequence goes on from NW_026057582.1 coordinate 90,974,002, forward strand.
GTCTTATTACATAAAATAGTGAATTAGAAAAGAGGTAAAACTCAGTATCATCTTCTGATTAATAGACATAAGCTAAATTCATTGATGGACATAAAAGGAAGTTAATTATTGCAAAAAGTTGGAAAGGACCTAAATATACAACAAGAATACATCCATACAATGGATTATGAGGTATCTGCTAAAAGTTATCTTTAAATATTTGTTAACATACAAAGGCATTTATAATATGTTTTTTGTGAAGAATAATTTTACCTCTTAGCTATGTGTGTCTGTAGCTTAAAACTTAACATTAGTGCTTCTGAGTATAGGTGACTATTATTATTATGCCTTACCTGTATCTCCTGAATATTTTTAAATAATATTTATGAATAAATTGTAATATCTAAAAAGTAAGAAAAATAAGTTTTAAAAGTTCTACTTTTGTTCCAAAAGCTGTGTATGGTTGAATAATTCATTTAGTCACACTGAACACTAAAATGCCCAGCAATAAAAATGAGAACAATATAAATTCCTTGGTGTACTTCATATGGTTGTTTGAAGAGTTAATACTCAGTTCCAATCAGCTAATACTATTATCAATATTATTATACATTGATGTACTTCTAAATATAGCCAATATTTTTTCAGTAGTGATGTTCAATGAATATTACTTGCTATATTTGGCTGTCAAATTCAAATTTTCTAGGTGTTTTAGATTCAGTTATCACTTATTTCACACTAGTTGCCCCTAGACAAAATATGCAGAAGACTTCTGTTTAATTCACTTAGATGCTTCTTGATAGATTGTCTATGTTTTAAAATATAGTGTATTAATAGAAAATTGGAGGTGCGTAAGGCTAACAGATCAGGAAATGATTGGCATTGAAAAGATAGTTTATTACTCATAGTTCCCAAGAGGAGGGGGCATGCCATGTCATGGGGGCCACACATGGAAACACTGGGGCCAGTCCAGACACAGAGTAATAAGGGTTCCAGGAATGATAAATATATGAATAAAAATAGAAGACTATTTTTAAGTCTTTTTTTAATTCTTTTTTTTTTAATGTTTATTTTAGAGAGAGAGAGAGAGAGTGCATGAGCAGGGGAGAGGGGCAGAGCGGGAGAGAGAGAGAGAGAGAGAGAGAGAGCGAGAGAGAGACTCTTAAGCAGGCTCCATGCTTAGTGTGGAATCCAACACGGGGCTCTATCCCATGATACTACGATATGAACTGAAATCAATAGCTAGATGCTCGACCGACTAAGCCACACAGGTGCCCCTCCCCCCATGTTTTCTTATAGAAGTTTTACAGTTTAGTTCTTATTTTAAATCTTTAACCCACTTTGAGTTAGTTTTTGTGAGTGGTATAAAATAGAAGTCCAATTTCATTCTTTTACATGTGGTTATCCAGTTTAACTATTACCATTTATGGAAGAGAGTAGGTATTGAGTATTAGTTGACTGTATTTGTGAGGGTTTATTTCTGGGCTCTTAATTCTATTCTATGGGCATATGTGTCTATTTTTATTCCAGTATCATTTTGATTACTGGAGCTTTGTAGTATAATTTGAAATCAGGAAGTATGATGCCTCTAGCTTTGTTCTTTCTCAAGGTAGCTTTGGCTATCCAGGTTCTGGATACAAATTTTAAGATTCTTTTTTCTATTTCTGTAAAGAATGCCATTGGAATTTTGATAAGAACTTGATAACACTGAATCTATAGACGTTTTTGGGTAGCATGCACGTTTTAACAAAATTAATTCTTTCAATCCATGTATAAAGGATATCTTTCCACTTGTTTGTGTCTTTTTCTTTCATCAAAATCTTGTAGTTTTCAGTATAGAGATATTTGATCTCCTTGATTAAATTCATTTGTAAGTATTTTATTGTTATTAATGCTATTGCAAATGAGATTGTTTTATTACTTTGTCAGATATTTTGTTGTTAGTATAGAGAAATGCAACGGATTTTGTATAGTGTTTTGTACCCTGCAACTTTGCTGAATTCACTGATTAGGTTCTAACAGTTTTTTCGTTTTTGTTTTTTGTCTTTTTTTTGTGAGTGTGTGCTTTGTTTTTTGTTTTTGTTTGTTTTTGTGGAGTCTTGATGGTTTTCTATATACAGGTGTAACTCAGAGCTACTGAAGGCTCATGTCCAGACCACTGCAACAAAGCGAATATCACAATAAAGTCAAATGAATGTTTTGGTTTCCCAGTGCATATAAACGTTATGTTTATACTACACTGTAGTCTATTAAGTGTGCTAATAGCATCATGTCTAAAATAATGTACATACTTTGATTAAAAAATGCTGTCATCTGAACTTTCAGCAAGTTGTAATCACTAATCAGAGGTCACCATGCCAAATATAGTAATAATGAGAAAGTTTGAAATATTGTGAGAATTACCAAATTCTCAGAGACATGAAGTGAGCAAATGCTAATGGGAAAATGGCACTGATAGACTTGCTTGATGCAGGGTTGCCACAGAACTTCAATTGGTAAAAAATACAGTATCTGTGAAGCACAGTAAAATGAAGTACGTAGGAGTATGTCATCTACAAAGAATAGAATTTACTTCTATCTTTTCCTTTTGGATGCCTTTTACATGGCTTTTCCTTTTTGCCTGATTGCTCTCGCTAGGACTTCCAATACTATGTCAAATAGGAGTGGTAAGAATGGGTACCTTTCTCTTGTTCCTGATCTTAGAGGAAAAGCTTTTCAGTCTTTCACCATTAAATATGTTAGCTCTAGGTTTGTCATACATGGATTTTACTGTGTTGATGTATGTTCCTTCTATACCCAATGTGTTCAGTGTTCTTATTATGAAAAGATATAATTTGTCAGATGCTTTTTCTATACCTATTAAGATGATCATATGGTTTTACTCCTTCATTTTATTAACGTGGTGCATAACATTTGATTTGCATATGTTGAATCATCCTGCATCCCAGAGATAGATCCTGCTTGATCATGGTATAATGATCCTTTTAATGTGCTGTTGAATTGGATTTCTAATATTTTATTGAGAATTTTTACATCTATATTCATTAGGGATACTGGCCTGTAGTTTTCTTGTAATGCCCTTACCTGCCTTTAGTATCAGGGTAATGATGGCCTCATACAATGAGTTTGGGAGTGTTCCCTCCTCTTCAGTTTTTTGGAAGAGTTTAAGAAGGATTAGCATTCATTTTTATTTAAATGTTTGGTACAATCACCAATGGAATCATATGGTCCTGGACTATATTTTCTTGGGAAATTTTTAAATACTATTACTGGTCTGTTCAGATTTTTCTTTTTTTTACGATTCAGTCTTGATAAATTTTATGTTTCTACAAATTTATCTATTTTTTCTAGGTTGTCCAAAACTTTTGCTATATAATTGTTCATCGTGGTCTCTTAGGATGCTTTATATTTCTATGGTATCAGTTGTGATATTTCCTCTTTCATGTTTATTTATTTGAATCTTCTTTTTCTTAGTGTAGCTAAAGGTTTGTCAATTTTATGTTTTCCAAAAAACCAGCTCTTAGTTTCATTGATTTTTTTTTTCTATTGTCTTTCTGGTCTCTATTTCATTTACTTATGCTCTAATCTTCCTTTTTTCCTTCCTTCTGCTAACTTGGGGGTTAGGTTGTCCTTCTTTTTTCCAGTTCCTTGAGGTGTAAAGTTAGGTTGTCTATTTGAAATCTTTTTTCTTAATGCAGGTAGTTATTACTATAAACTTCCTTCTTAAGACTGCTTTGCCAGCATCCTATAGATTTGGATATGTTGTATTTCCATTTTCATTTTTTTCAAGATATTTTTAATTTTCTTTTGATTTATTCTTTGACCCACTGGTTGTTCAGGAGTATGTTGTTTAATTTGTGCATATCTGTGATTTCCAACTTTCCTCCTGTTATTTATTTCTAGTTTTTTACTACATGTGGTTAAGAAAGATATTTGGTATGATTTTAATCTTATTAAATTTATTAGTACTAGTTTTGAGCCCTAACATATGATCTAACGTGGAAAATGTTCCATGTGTATTCTGCTGGTGATGCTGCATGGTGATTCTGCTGGTGATAAATGTCTGTTAGGTCCATTTGGTCTAAAATATGGTTCAAGTTCAAAGTGCCCTTCATTTTCTGTCTGAGTGATTTATCCATTGTTGAAAGTGGCATATTGAAGTCCCCTACTATTTTGAATCATTGTCTCCTCACTCAGATGTGTTAATATCTGCCTAATATATTTAGATGTTCTGATGTTATATCTTGAATTGCCCCTTTATTACATAATGACCTTCTTTGTCTCTTGTTATCATTTTGACTTACAGTATATTTTGTGTGATATAATTATAGCTATCCCTGCTCTCATTTATTTCCACTTGCATGAAATATCTTTTCCATTCCTTCACTTTGAGTCAATGTGTGTCCTTAAAGCTGAAGTGAGTCTCTTGTAGGCAGCATAATGTTGGTTGTTGTTTTGTATCCACCCATCTACTCTATGTGTGTTGATTGGCAAATCCAATCCATTTATAGCTATAGTAATTATAGATAGGTAAGGACTTACTGATGACATCTTATTAATTGTTTTATGGTAGTTTGTGGCTCCTTGGTTCCTTTCTTCCTCTCTTGCTGCCCTCCTTTGTGAATTGATGATTTTCCATAATGTCTTACTTTGATTGCCTTCTCTTTATCTTTTGTGAATTTGCTGTGGGTGTTGTTTTGTTTTTACTGTGAGGCTTACATAAAACATATAACAGTCTATTTTATGCTAATAATTTCACTTCAATCACATTCAAAAACTACTCTTTTACTACCCCTCTTTTATGTTTTCTGGTGTGACTGTTTACATCCTTTTATACTGTGTATCCATGAAGAAATTATTGTAGCTATAACTATTTTTAATATTTTTGTATTTTTTTAAATGTTTATTTATTTATTTTGACAGAGAGAGATAGAGAGCAAGTGGGAGAGGGGCAGAGAGAGTGAGAGACAGACAGAGAATCCCAAGCAGGCTCCACACTGTCAGCACAGAGCCTAATGTAGAACTTGAACTCAAAAACTGTGAGATCATGACCTGAGCCAAAATCAAGAGTTGGACACTTAGCCAACTGTGCCACCCAGGCACCCCAATATCTTCGTCTTTTAACTTTTATACTAGAATTAAGTGGTTAACACATCACCATATTACAGTATTAGAATATTCTGAATCTAACTGTATGATTACCTTTGCCCATGGGTTGTATATTTTTACATGATTTTTTTTTGTTATCAATTAGTGTCCTTTCATTTCAGCTTGAAGAACCCCCTTCAGTGTTTCTTGTAAGGCAGTTCTGATGAACTCCATTAGCTTTTGTTTGTTAGAGAAAATCTTTATCTCACCCTCACTTTTGATGGACACCTTTGCTGGGTAGTTTTTTGTTTGTTTGTCTGTTTGTTTTCTTTTAGCACTATCTTAAACTGAGTAGGCATTGCTTGCTTTTAAGATGGAAGAGGGACTCAAGGCAAAGAATGTACACAGCTTCTAAAAGTTGCAAAAAAATAAATTATTCCACAAAACCTGTAGAAGAAACACAGCTCTGCCAACATCTTGATTTTAGCCTTGTGAGACTCATTTTGGATTTCTGACTTCCAGAACTGTAAGATAATACAGTGTGTTGTTTTAAATTGCTAAGTGGTAATTTTGTTACAGCAGCAATAGGAAACTAATACAGTTCCTGGTGCTCTGTTTTCTTATTGTGTATAAGGAACTCTGGTAATAAAAATTTTGTTTGTGAAAATGAAAGCCAACCAAAATGAAAGCCAACTTATAATGTAAGTAATGGAATTGATTACATAAGGTAAAGATAGGTAAATAAAGTTATTACCTAATAGAGGTAATTACTTTATTACCAAAAAAGTGATTACTTCAGGAATTTTTGATACATTAAGGAGGAGAATACTGAATTTGGCATTTTAGATCTATGGTATAAACCTTTCTTCAACAAAGAAATAAGAAAAACATGTCTTATAAAATTCTTTCAACAAGTGCTCTAGGCAATGGAAAATAGTCACAAATGAGAGATTAAAAACTTGGTAAAAGTTGAATGGACTCCTGATGGATATTCAATGTGAGAAAAAGCAATGTGAGACAAATCTGTAAAAACATATTCATGATTAAATAAATCATAGAGACTCTTGTGCAACTACTACTATTTGTTTTCAATATAACTTTTTACCAATGTATATAAACATTCAAAAAAAGAACAAATCAGCTCAATGAATTTTCAGAATTTACTACATGGTACTCATGTCATCAACAGCCAGAAACCGAATATTCAGTACTCCAGGAGCTCTCTTTTCTAGTCTTTCATTTCCAAGGACAACTATTATATTAACTCTTAACAGTATAGATTAGTTTTGTCAAATGTTGAATTTTATCTCAGTAGACTCATACAGGATCTACTCTTTTGTGTCTGGCTTCTTTCCCTCTCAAACATGTTTGTATGATTTGTTCACACTGTTGCATATAATTGTAGTTTGTTCATTCTCATTGCTGGTAGTATTCATTATATGAATATTCCATAATTTATTTAAACTTTATATTATTGGTGGGAATTTGAACAGTTTGTTTTGATTATCATATAAACAGTGCTGTTATAAACATTTTGTACTTCTGGTGTGTAGAAACATGAAAATTTCTGTAAGGAATGTACCTGGGAATAATAGATATGCCAGGTTAAAGGTCTGTATGTGTTCAGTTTTAGTGGATATTGGCAGCTATACAAGATAGTTGTACTAACTTAAATTCCCACCAGCATGTCAGCCTTTTATGTTAAGAAAATGTAGGTTTGATTTTCTTTTAAGTTTTTATTTTAATTCCAGTTAATTTCAGGTGTACAATAGAGAGATTTAACACTTCCATACGTTACCCAGTGTTCACCACAACAAGTGCACTCCTTAATTCCCATTACCTATTTCACCCATCCCTCCATCCACCTCCCTCCTGGTAACTATCAGTTAGTTCTCATAGTTAAGAGTCTGTTTTTTGGTTTGCCCCTCTCCCTCTCTCTTTTTTTCCCTTTTCTCATTTGTTTTGTTTCCTAAGTTCCACATATGAGTGAAATAATATGGTATCTGTCTCTGACTGACTTCTTTTACTTAGCATTATACTCTCTAGCTCTATCCATATTGCTGGAAATGGCAAGATTTCTTTCTTTTTTATGGCTGAGTAGTATTCCATTGTATGTATTTACCACTTTTTCCTTATTTTTTTAAAAATATGTTGTCAAGTTAGCTAACATACAGCGTATACAGTGTGCTCTTGGCTTTGGGAGTATATTCTCATGACTCATCACTTACATACAACACCCAGTGCTCATCCCAACAAGTGCCCTCCTCAATGCCCATCACCCATTTTCCCCACCTTCCCCTGCCCCCTACCCATTAACCCTCAGTTTTTTCTCTGTATTTAAGAGTCTATTATGGTTTGTCTCCCTTCCTCTCTGTTTGAAACTATTTTTTCCCCTTTCCCTTCCCCCATGGTCTTCTGTCAAGTTTCTCAAATTCCACATACGAGTGAAAACATATGATATCTTTCTCTAACTTATTTCACTTAGTATAATACCCTCCAGTTCCATCCACGTTGTTGTAAATGGCAAGATTTAATTCTTTCTCATTGCCGAGTAGTTTTCCATTGTATACATAAACCACATTTTCTTTATCCATTCATCAGTTGATGGACATTTGGGCTCTTTCCATAGTTTGGCTATTGTTGATAGCATTGCTGTAAACATTGGGGTACATGTGCCCCTATGAATCAGCACTCCTGTATCTTTTGAATAAATTCCTAGTAGTGCAATTGCTGGGTCATAGGGTAGTTATATTTTTAATTTTTTGAGGAACCTCCATATTGTTTTCCAGAGTAGCTCTACCCATTTGCATTCTTCTACTTCTTCCTTATCCATTCATCAGTCAATGGATACTTGGGCTATTTCATAATTTGGCTATTGTATGTGCACATATCCTTTTGAATTAGTATTTTTGTATTCTTTGGGCAAATACCTACTTGGGCAGTTGCTGGATTATAGGATAGTTCTATTTGTAACTTTTTGAAGAATGTCCATTCTGTTTTCCACAGTGGCTGCACCAGTTTTCATTCTCACCAACGGTGCAAAAGGGTTCCACTTTCTCCACATCCTTGCCAACACCTGTTGTTGATTTTAGTCATTCTGACAGGTGTGAAGTACCTTTGGAATTTATAAAGTTGTATTCAGCATAATACAAAAAAATGAAATAAAATCATTGGAAGAAATATAATTTTTTTTTTTTGCAGAGGATAAGATTTTGTATGTAGAAAACCCTAAAGTATGTACAGATAAGCTGTTTGAATTTTGCTGATTAGTGAATACAAATTAAAAAGCAAATTATAATACATTAGCAACAATTGGAAGGTGAAATTTAAAGTATTTTTAATAACACTCAGTAAACACCAAATGCCTGGGAAAAATAATACATATAAGATCTACATGCTGAAAACAGAAAATATACTGAGGTAAATTAACAAACTCCTAAACAAATAGGGAGATATGCCTTGTTCATGACTTGGATGATTCAAGAAAGTTAAGATAACAATGATCCTAAAACTTTATCTACAGAATTTTGCATGGTCATGGCAAGAGTAAAAGGATTCTTTCCATAATATTAATTTTTTTAGGTAATACTGGGTGGAAGTCAAATCAATATGTTTGCCTCTATAAGAGAACTATCATTAAAGACTAGAACAAATCTAATTTTATATGCCTATAAAATTGATTCAGTGTTAGATTACTGGTAGCTAAAATACCTAAAAATTATGCACTATAAACTTAAGAGTAAAAGATGTATCTAAACTATATCAGGTGAAGATTTATGTTAGACAAAAATAAGTTTTTTCTTTTGTGAACTCATATATTTTTATAGGAGAAAAGGGATTTTTAATTGAGTAAAGATATAACACCTATTAAAACTATTGTAAATACAAATAAAATCCTATAGAAACACACATGTATACTAGTCAAGGCAACCACACATGAACATATAGAATTTCATTTCCAACAAATAGAGAACATATATTTGTTATTAAGCCAGTAGGTACCATTTATTATATTTTGCTATGTATTATTATGTAACAAGAACAGCTCAATAAATTCCAAACTCTAAGTATGATATAAGCTGTAGTATTTTACTTAAAGCAAAAAAGTAAACATTAAGAACTAAGTATAAACACAAAAGACTTTGCCATTAAAAGGCACTATCTTAAAAGACTCTTGGGTGAAAAAAAATCAAAATTGCAACTGCAATTTGCAAAATTGCAACATGCTGGATATGTTCTATATATTTTTTTAAGTTTATTTATTTATTTTGAGAGAGAGAGAGAGAGCATGCATGCTAGTGGGGGAGGGGAGAGAGAGAGGGAGGGAGAGAATATCAAGCAGGCTCCCTGCTGTCAGCACAGAACCCAATGTGGAACTCAAGCTCACAAACCCGTGAGATCATGATCTGAGCTGAAATCAAGAATCATAACCAACTGAGCCACCCAGGCACCCATATTCTGTATTTTGATTAACATGGTAATTCCATGTATACATATGTGTGTTCCATGGACTTACATTTCCAATTTGTATTCTCCCGTTACAACTATGATTTTTTCATTATTTCTTAGAAATTTTTGTTAGAATGTTAGGATTATAACTTTTATCTGCTGTGTTCCATTTTTAATTTTTTAATTATTTTTGTTTAGAATAATATTTCTTTTTTCTTTTATATATTTATATATATTAGATATATACATATTATATCTATATACATATTACATATATATATATACATATTATATATATATATATATAATTTATTGTCAAATTGGTTCCCATACAACACCCTGTGCTCATCCCAACAGGTGCCCTCCTCAATGCCCATCACCCACTTTCCCCTCTTTCCCACCCCCACCAACCCTCAGTTTGTTCTCAGTGTTTAAGAATCTCTTGTGGTTTGCCTCCTTCCCTCTCTGTAACTTATTTTCCCCCTTCCCCTCCACCCTGGTCTTCTGTTAAGTTTCTCAGGATCCACATATGAGTGAAAACATATCGTATCTGTCTTTCTCTGCCTGACTTATTTCACTTAGCATCACACTCTCTAGTTCCATGCACGTTGCTACAAATGACCAGATTTAATTCTTTCTCATTGCCAAGTAGTATTCCATTGCATATATAAACCACATCTTCTTTATCCATTTGTCAGTTGATAGACATTTAGGCTTTTTCCATAATTTGGCTATTGTTGAAAGTGCTGCTATAAACATTGGGGCACAAGTGCCCCTATGCATCAGCACTCCTGTATCCCTTGGGTAAATTCCTAGCAGTGCTACTGCTGGGTCATAGGGTAGATCTATTTTCAATTTTTCAAGGAACCTCCACACTGTTTTCCAGAGCAGCTGCACCGGTTTGCACTCCCACCAACAGTCCAAGAGGGTTCCCATATCTCCACATCCTCTCCAGCATCTATAGACTCCTGAATTGCTCATTTTAGTCACTCTTAACAGTGCGAGGTAGTATCTCAGTGTGGTTTTGATTTGTATTTCCCAGATGAGGAGCAACGTTGAGCATCTTTTCATGTGCCTGTTGGCCATCCGGATGTCTTCTTTAGAAAAGTGTCTATTCATGTCTTCTGCCCATTTCTTCACTGGATTATTTGTTTTTCAGGTGTGGAGTTTGGTGAGCTCTTTATAGATTTTGGATACTAGCCCTTTGTCCAATATGTCATTGGCAAATGTCTTTTCCCATTCTGTCGGTTGCCTTTTAGTTTTGTTGATTGTTTCCTTTGCAGTGCAGAAGCTTTTTATCTTCATGAGGTCCCAAAAGTTCATTTTTGCTTTTAATTCCCTTGCCTTTGGAGATGTGTCGAGTAAGAAATTGCTGCGGTTGAAGTCAGAGAGGTTTTTTCTTGCTTTCTTCTCTAGGGTTTTGATGGTTTCCTGTCTCACATTCAGGTCCTTTATCCATTTTGAGTTTGTTTTTGTGAATGGTGTAAGAAAGTGGTCTTGTTTCATCCTTCTCCATGTTGCTGTCCTGTTCTCCCAGCACCATTTGTTAAAGAGACTGTCTTTTTTCCATTGGATGTTCTTTCCTGCTTTGTCAAAGATGAGTTGGCCATACGTTTGTGGGTCTAGTTCTGGGGTTTCTATTCTATCCCATTGGTCTATGTGTCTGTTTTTATGCCAATACCATGCTGTCTTGATGATGACAGCTTTGTAGTAGAGGCTAAAGTCTGGGATTGTGATGCCTCCTGCTTTGGTCTTCTTCTTCAAAATTACTTTGGCTATTCGGGGCCTTTTGTGGTTCCATATGAATTTTAGGATTGCTTGTACTAGTTTCGAGAAGAATGCTGGTGCAATTTTGATTGGGATTGCATTGAATGTGTCGATAGCTTTGGGTAGTATTGACATTTTGACAATATTTATTCTTCCAATCCATGAGCAGGGAATGTCTTTCCATTTCTTTTTATCTTCTTCAATTACCTGCATAAGCTTTCTATAGTTTTCAGCATACAGATCTTTTACATCTTTGGTTAGATTTATTCCTAGATATTTTATGCTTCTTGGTGCAATTGTGAATGGGATCAGTTTCTTCATTTGTCTTTCTGTTGCTTCATTGTTAGTGTATAAGAATGCAACTGATTTCTGCACATTGATTTTGTATCCTGCAACTTTGCTGAATTCATGTATCAGTTCTAGCAGACTTTTGGTGGAGTCTATCGGATTTTCCATGTATAATATCATGTCATCTGCAAAAAGCGAAAGCTTGTCTTCATCTTTGCCAATTTTGATGCCTTTGATTTCCTTTTGTTGTCTGATTGCTGATGCTAGAACTTCCAGCACTATATTAAACAACAGCGGTCACAGTGGGCATCCCTGTCGTGTTCCTGATCTCAGGGAAAAAGCTCTCAGTTTTTCCCCGTTGAGGATGATGTTAGCTGTGGGCTTTTCATAAATGGCCTTTATGATCTTTAAGTATGTTCCTTCTATCCCGACTTTCTCAAGGGTTTTTATTAAGAAAGGGTGCTGGATTTTGTCAAAAGCCTTTTCTGCATCGATTGACAGGATCATATGGTTCTTCTCTTTTTTTTTGTTAATGTGATGTATCACGTTGATCGATTTGCGAATGTTGAACCAGCCCTGCATCCCAGGAATGAATCCCACTTGATCATGGTGAATAATTCTTTTTATATGCTGTTGAATTCGATTTGCTAGTATCTTATTGAGAATTTTTGCATCCATATTCATCAGGGATATTGGCCTGTAGTTCTCTTTTTTTACTGGGTCTCTGTCTGGTTTAGGAATCAAAGTAATACTGGCTTCATAGAATGAGTCTGGAAGTTTTCCTTCCCTTTCTATTTCTTGGAATAGCTTGAGAAGGATAGGTATTATCTCTGCTTTAAATGTCTGGTAGAACTCCCCTGGGAAGCCATCTGGTCCTGGACTCTTATTTGTTGGGAGATTTTTGATAACCGATTCAATTTCTTCGCTGGTTATGGGTCTGTTCAAGCTTTCTGTTTCCTCCTGATTGAGTTTTGGAAGAGTGTGGGTGTTTAGAAATTTGTCCATTTCTTCCAGGTTGTCCAATTTGCTGGCATATAATTTTTCATAGTATTCCCTGATAATTGTTTGTATCTCTGAGGGATTGGTTGTAATCATTCCATTTTCATTCATGATTTTATCTATTTGGGTCATCTCCCTTTTCTTTTTGAGAAGCCTGGCTAGAGGTTTGTCAATTTTGTTTATTTTTTCAAAAAACCAACTCTTGGTTTCGTTGATCTGCTCTACAGTTTTTTTAGATTCTATATTGTTTATTTCTGCTCTGATCTTTATTATTTCTCTTCTTCTGCTGGGTTTAGGCTGCCTTTGCTGTTCTGCTTCTATTTCCTTTAGGTGTGCTGTTAGATTTTGTATTTGGGATTTTTCTTGTTTCTTGAGATAGGCCTGGATTGCAATGTATTTTCCTCTCAGGACTGCCTTCGCTGCATCCCAAAGCGTTTGGATTGTTGTATTTTCATTTTCGTTTGTTTCCATATATATTTTAATTTCTTCTCTAATTGCCTGGTTGACCCACTCATTCGTTAGTATGTTCTTTAACCTCCATGCTTTTGGAGGTTTTCCAGACTTTTTCCTGTGGTTGATTTCAAGCTTCATAGCATTGTGGTCTGAAAGTATGCATGGTATAATTTCAATTCTTGTAAACTTATGAAGGGCTGTTTTGTGACCCAGTATATGATCTATCTTGGAGAATGTTCCATGTGCACTCGAGAAGAAAGTATATTCTGTTGCTTTGGGATGCAGAGTTCTAAATATATCTGTCAAGTCCATCTGATCCAATGTATCATTCAGGGCCCTTGTTTCTTTATTGACTGTGTGTCTAGATGATCTATCCATTTCTGTAAGTGGGGTGTTAAAGTCCCCTGCAATGACCACATTCTTATCAATAAGGTTGCTTATGTTTATGAGTAATTGTTTTATATATCTGGGGGCTCGGGTATTTGGTGCATAGACATTTATAATAGTTAGCTCTTCCTGGTGAATAGACCCTGTGATTATTATATAATGCCCTTCTTCATCTCTTGTTACAGCCTTTAATTTAAAGTCTAGTTTGTCTGATATAAGTATGGCTACTCCAGCTTTCTTTTGGCTTCCAGGAGCATGATAAATAGTTCTCCATCCCCTCACTCTTAATCTAAAGGTGTCCTCAGATCTAAAATGAGTCTCTTGTAGACAGCAAATAGATGGGTCTTGTTTTTTTATCCATTCTGATACCCTATGTCTTTTAGTTGGCGCATTTAATCCATTTACATTCAGTGTTATTATAGAAAGATATGGGTTTAGAGTCATTGTGATGTCTGTATGTTTTATGCTTGTAGTGATGTCTCTGGTACTTTGTCTCACAGGATCCCCCTTAGGATCTCTTGTAGGGCTGGTTTCATGGTGACAAATTCCTTCAGTTTTTGTTTGTTTGGGAAGACCTTTATCTCTCCTTCTATTCTAAATGACAGACTTGCTGGATAAAGGATTCTCGGCTGCATATTTTTTCTGTTTAGCACACTGTAGATATCGTGCCAAGCCTTTCTGGCCTGTCAAGTTTCAAAGGAGAGATCAGACCCGAGTCTTATAGGTCTCCCTTTATATGTGAGGACACGTTTATCCCTTGCTGCTTTCAGAATTTTCTCTTTATCCTTGTATTTTGCCAGTTTCACTATGATATGTCGTGCAGAAGATCGATTCAAGTTACGTCTGAAGGGAGTTCTCTGTGCCTCTTGGATTTCAATGCCTTTTTCCTTCCCCAGTTCAGGGAAGTTCTCAGCTATAATTTGTTCAAGTACCCCTTCAGCACCTTTCCCTCTCTCTTCCTCCTCTGGGATACCAATTATGCGTATATTATTTTTTTTTAGTGTATCGCTTAGTTCTCTAATTTTCCCCTCATACTCCTGGATTTTTTTATCTCTCTTTCTTTCAGCTTCCTCTTTCTCCATAACTTTATCTTCTAGTTCACCTATTCTCTCCTCTGCCTCTTCAAGCCGAGCCATCGTGGTTTCCATTTTGTTTTGCATTTCGTTTAAAGCGTTTTTCAACTCCTCGTGACTGTTCCTTAGTCCCTCGATCTTTGTGGCAAGAGATTCTCTGCTGTCTTGTATACTGTTTTCAAGCCCAGCGATTAATTTTATGACTATTATTCTAAATTCACTTTCTGTTATATTATTTAAATCCTTTTTGATCAGTTCATTAGCTGTTGTTATTTCCTGGAGATTCTTCTGAGGGGAATTCTTCCGTTTGGTCATTTTGGAGAGTCCCTTGCGTGGTGAGGACCTGCAGTGCACTTCCCCTGTGCTGTGGTGTATAACTGGAGTTAGTGGGCGGGGCCGCAGTCCGACCCGATGTCTGCCCCCAGCCCACTGCTGGGGCCACAGTCAGACTGGTGTGTGCCTTCTCTTCCCCTCTCCTAGGGGCGGGATTCACTGTGGGGTGGCGTGTCCCGTCTGGGCTACTTGCACACTGCCAGGCTTGTGTTGCTGGGGATCTGGCGTATTAGCTGGGGTGGGTAGGCAAGGTGCACGGGGGGTGGAGGGGCAGGCTTAGCTCGCTTCTCCTTAGGTGATCCACTTCAGGAGGAGCCCTGTGGCAGCGGGAGGGAGTCAGATCTGCTGCCGGAGGTTTGGCTCCGCAGAAGCACAGAGTTGGGTGTTTGCGCGGAGCGAGCAAGTTCCCTGGCAGGAACTGGTTCCCTTTGGGATTTTGGCTGGGGGATGGGCGGGGGAGATGGCGCTGGCGCCTTTGTTCCCCGCCAAGCTGAGCTCTGCCGTCCGGGGGCTCAGCAGCTCTCCCTCCCTTTGTCCTCCAGCCTTCCCGCTTTCCGAGCAGAGCTGTTAACTTATGACCTCCCAGACGCTAAGTCGCGCTTGCTGTCGGAACACAGTCTGTCCGGCCCCTCCGCTTTTGCCAGCCAGACTCGGGGGCTCTGCTTGGCCGGCGAGCCGCCCCTCCGCCCCGGCTCCCTCCCGCCAGTCCGTGGAGCGCGCACCGCCTCGCCGCCCTTCCTACCCTCTTCTGTGGGCCTCTAGTCTGCGCTTGACTCCGGAGACTCCCTTCTGCTAATCCTCTGGCGGTTTTCTGGGTTCTTTAGGCAGGTGTAGGTGGAATCTAAGTGATCGGCAGGACGCGCTGTGAGCCCCGCGTCCTCCTACACCGCCATCTTCCGGAACCCCCCGAAGCTACAAGAAACTTTTTTTAAATAACTGAAATCTGTTTAGGTGAGTTAATACGTTGTAATAACTATATATTGTTTACACAGTAAAACTATGATCAGATATCAACAAATATATGGTACTGTATTATTCTATTAGACTTAAAACCCCTAAACTACTAAATTTCTCTTAGGAAGTGACTAAACATAAAAGTTACTATAGTTTTATATTTAAAAAATTAAAATATTTTAATTTATTATTCTGGTATTCAGCAGTCAAATAAGTATTTAAAATCACATTTAGCCCTTAATATTAAATGTAAACTTTTGGAATCTAAGTGTCCCTTGGAGGTCACTGTCTTAATCTCTGGAACATGGGAATGTTAATTTATTCAACAAAAGGGATTTGCAGATTTCATGAAGCTAAAGATCTTAAGTGGGGAGATTATATTGGATTATCCAGTGTGCCTTAAGTGTAATCACAAGTGTCCTTATAAGAGGGAGGCTCTGGAAAATTTTACTATAAAAGAGAAGAAGGCAACGTGATGGCAGAAACAGAAGTTAGAGTGATGTGACCAGAAGCCAAAGACTGCTGGCAGCCAGCAGAAACTAGAAGAGACAAGGAATGGATTCTCCTCTGGGGCCTCTGAAAGAAATTGTCCCTTGATACCTCAATTTTAGCCCTATGAGATTCAGTTTGGACTTCTGGACTCTATAAGTCTCAGACAAAGAATTTCTGTTGTTTGAAAAGTCACTAAATTTTTGATAATTTGTTAGAGTAACAATAGGCAACTAACACAGTTACCTAATCCAGGAGTGCTGAAACTTTCTGGTAAATGATGATATTCTTCGAAGAATTCCATGATTTTTGTTTGGTGGCTGGGGGGAATGCTTTAATATATTGGTATATTTAATTTTATTGAGTGAATCATGAACATTTTTTTTACTACCAGAAATAATCACATGTTATATTTTGGTATAAGAAGTAATACTGACTATTAAAATTAAAAGATTGAACAAGGTGAACTAGAAGTTTTATGTGAATATCTCATCTTCATGAGATTAAGGATCAAATGTCAAATTGTGTTGGGAAAATTTCTGAAGGTCTATCATTGTATAACCCTGGAAGAAAGAGAAGTAAAAGCCACATTAAATATGTTTAGATTAAGCTAATTTGTACTGAATAGTGGAATATGAAGATGACTTTTTGATTCTTAAATATTAATAAATTTCCCTCTGTTAGGTAAAATAAATCAGATGAGCAAGCAGTAACAAAACCCTAACTTATCTGAGTGAGTTAAAAATAATGGAAATTGGTCAATAAGAGCTGAGGCTTTACTTCTACTTAAACAGCTCTGGAGGATATAGATGTATAGGGAGGTGGCCTCAAGCATAGAAACAGAAAGGGAGCATTAAAAGAAGATCAAATCCAGGTCAAGGGGTCAAATCACCAAGATGTACATCTTGTTTGTTCTCAAATGAGGCTTTGAATTTTGAATAAACAAGTTCTAATTTCTCCTTGGAAAAAGCTACTGAAAATAGGGACCCAGAAAAAAATCAAGTCATGATTTGAGAAAGGTTATAAATATAGGATCTATCAGAAGGCATATCAACCCCAGGGGAGAACATTTGGACCAAAATTGTAGGTCTAGACATTGGAGAATGGGGGATATGCAATGGTGCCACTACTATCTTTGTCCATATTAAATAGGCCCGTTATCCTTTTCTCAAAAGCATGGTGTTAAAGCAGGCTTGATTTCATCAAACCATGTTACATAGGCTAGGCTCACTCACCACAAAAGATAGAGTAAGTGGAAAATTATGGATAGGAGAAAGAGCTGTTTTTGTCATTTCTAGGCAATTTACCAAGAATCCTAACCATTAACTAACGTTTACATGCAAATAAGAACAAAATATTTTAGTATTAGGAGAGAAAAATCCTAGTCCATCTTTCAGAACACCATTGTTCCACAAAACAACAATTTATGAATCACGGTTCTAATCAACCTCTTTCAGCTGTGGAAGTGAGAGACTAAATGTTTTGCCAAGATCATCCAGGTAATTAGTAGCAGATTCTGGACATGAAGCCAAGTCTCCCTATTCCCAGTGCACTACTGGTTTCCTTTTATGACACTACGTGTATATGACTGTGAGTAAGTAAGATAGGGCAAGATTGAACATAAATATTTGGCAGTTTAAGTTTGTTTATACTTCCATTGTGAAAGACATTTTACTGTTTTTAAGTTTGCTTTACCCAGAAAAACAGTTATCAACTCAAAATATGAATGTATTTCTGATTTACAGATGTCAACACAAAAGTATTTGAATGTGGCTTCTGCTTTGAAATGCTAGATGTTTAAATTTAAAAATATCAGGCGTGCCTGGATGGCTCAGTCAGTTAAGAGTCTGACGTCGGCTCCGGGTTATGATCTCACAGTTCGTGAGTTCGAGCCCAGCATCAGGCTCTGTGCTGACAGCTTGGAGCCCGGAGCCTGTTTTGGATTCTGTGTCTCCCTCTCTCTCTGCCGGTCCCCAGCTCACGCTCTGTCTCTGTCTTTCTCTCAAAAATAAACACTTAAAAATTAAAAAAAATAAATTTAAAAATATCTAATGAAATTCCTACACATTTTCATTTCACATTAAAAGAACACAAAGAACACAAAGCCTTTTAATCAATCCTTTTCAATAGTTATTATAACGACAGAAAAGTAAAACAAAAACTTCATAACTATGTCCATTTTTGTTTACTTTAACAGGTGCTTAGCCCTTACACATAACATAAACTTCTCAAGTCCTCTTAAACAGATCAAAAGATATATTATAAGGGAAAAGAAAAATGATTAATTTTATAGATACACAGAAAAAAATCAAAAATATATATAGGATAAGTCAACAGTTTTCACATTATCAATATGCAAACAAAATACCTGTACCACACTAAGGAGATTCTGTAAGACTTTTAGGCAAGGGAATACAATATTCTGAGGGGGAAGCATAACTTTTCATATTTGACCATTACTTACTCTACTTCAGGCAATTTCCTTTCAAAGTAACACAATAACTTCTAATAAATGAATAAAATAACTATTTTTTTATTTCATTTGCTCTAAAAATGCTTACCATAACCAGTTAATTTCTATGTTTACCTGAAGGAATGTATCCTTTCGACTTGCAGGGATGCTCATGAAAAGCACCGCATAACTTTCTGAAATTCTATCAAACAAGGAATCTTGATTTTCTCTGTCAGGCTTAAAAAATAAAAAATGAATGGAATTAAAAGTATTAATACTACAATTAAAAATTGGATTTGTATGCATAATATCAATAATTTTATTTATTCTTAAAAGGCAGATCAGTTGCTATAGTGGAATAAGCATGGGTTTGGTATCATGCAGACCTGAATTTGAATACTGGCTCTGTTATTCATTAGCTGCCTTACCCTGGGCTAATTAGTCCTAGTTTCCTCATCTACCAAATGTATCTGACAATACATATCTTAAAGTAGCATAGTAAAATAAAGACAAGGATCATGTTTTGTTTGACTTTGTTTTTCAAGGCCTCAGCACAGTGCCTGGCACACAGAGAGCACACAAACATTTGACAGGTTAATAAATGTTCCTGCATTAAAGCTGGCATGCAGAGGCAATCAATGAATTTTAAATTCTCTTGTTCTATAACCACTTTAACTCTATTTTTATCAGTAACTCAGCATAAAATTAAAGCAGTTACTAGGATGAGACAGCCACAGCCAGAAGTAGTACAATTGTGACATGATGCTAAACTAAAGACACACTATGTTGTAAGAAGGAAGAAATGTATACACAAAATAATTTCAATATTATAGTGAAGTCCTGATAGGATTAGCTTGGGAAGATGACGGAGCAAGGGGGCCCTGAGCTCACCCCATCCACATTTACAACTAGATATCATCAGCATCCAAGTCAATAGACCAGAGAGCAATCCAAAGACTGGCAGAACAAACTCCACAACTAAATTTAGAGAAGAATCTGCATCTAAAAGGTTAGGAAAGTCAGAAAGGTGGAGGGAGGCTGCCTGTAGGAGGGAGGGAGCTGCATGTCTGGAGAGGGCAAAGAAATGGGCCTTTACACCAGGGAGCTCAAATAGGGAAGACTAATCTCCATAGCATTTGACTAGAAACTAGAGGGGCTGAATTCAGTGAATTTATAAAATCAGTGGTACTTGGAGCCCGGAGCTTTAAAAGTCAGCTGACTCAGCACTGGGTGAGCCAGGAGGGCAAGTGATAGCTGGGTCGCCACCCTTAAAGAGACAGCAGTCTGTGTAGACAGGCAACATAAAAATGGTAGTTTATGCAAGTAGTTTATGGTGCTTACAACAGACTCATTTTAGACCTAAAAACACCTTCAGATTGAAAGTGAAGGGACAGAGAAACATCATGCAAACAGATGTCAAAAGAAAGAGTATCCATAATTAAGTATGGGACAAACAGACTTTAAAACAAAGGCTATAACAAGAGACAAAGAAGGATACTGAATCATAATAAAGGGGACAATCCAACAATATAACAATTGTATATCTTTATGTACTCAACATAAGAGCACCCAAATGCATAAAAGAGTGAGTAACAAACATAAAGGAACTAATCAATAATACAATAGTAGTAGAGAAAACTTTAACACCCCACTTAAATCAACAGACAGATCTCTAAACAGAAAATAATCAGGAACAAATAGCTTTGAATGACACTCTGAAACAGATGGACTTAACAGATATATTCAGATTGTCCCATCCTAAAACAGCATAATTCACATTCTTTTCAAATGCACATGGAACATTCTCCATGTTAGGTCACAAATTAGCCCACAAAACTGGCCGCAACAAATTCAAGACGACTGAAGTCATACTATACTTCTTTTCTGACCACAACACTATGAAGCTAGAAGTCAATGACAAGACAAAAATCTAAAAAGTCCATAGATACATGGGGTTTAAATAACATGCTACTAAACAATGAATGGGTCAACCAGGAAATACGAGAGTAAATTAAAAAGTAAATTGAAGCAAATGAAAATGAAAATACAGTGGTCCAAAACCTTTGGGATGCAGAAAACGCGGCTCTAAGATGGAAGTTTATAGCAATACAGGTCTATATCAGGAAGCAAGAAAAACCTCAAACAACCAAACCTTACACCTACAGGAACTAGAAATCTGAAACCAGCAGAAGGAAGGAAATAATAAAGATCAGAGCAGAAATAAATGATACAGAAACTAAAAAAACAACAGAACAGATCAATGACACCAGGAGCTGATTCTTTGAAAAAAATCAATAATTGATAACCTTCTAGCCAGACTTATCAAAAAGGAAAGAAAAAGGACTAAAATAAGTAAAATCATAAAAGAGAGAGGGGAAATATCAACCAAACACTACAGAAATACAAACAATTATCAGTGAATATTATGAAAAACTATATGCCAACAAATTGCACAACATAAAAGACATGGATAAATTCTTAGAAACATGTAAACTACCAAAACTTAAAAAGGAAGAAATACAAAATTTGAATAGATGGATAACCAGCAAAGACATTGGATTAAAAAAAACAACAAAAAACAAAAAACAGAACCTCCCAACAAATAAAAGTCCAGGACCAGATGGCTTCACAGGCAAATTCTACCAAACATTTAAAGAAGAGTTAATACCTATTCTCCTCAAACTATTCTAAAAAATAGAAAGGAAGGAAAACTTCCAAATTCATTCTATGAAGCCAGCATTATCCCAATACTAAAACCAGATAAAGACACCATTAAAAAAGAGAACTATAGGCCAATATCTCTGATGAACACAGATGCAAAAATCCTCAATAAAATACTAGTAGGCTAAATTCAACAATACATTAAAAAATCATTTACTGGCATACCTGGGTTGTTCAGTCAGTTGAGCATCTGAGTCTTGATTTTTGGGTCAGGTCATGATCTCATGGTTCATGGGTTTAAGCCCCACATTGGGCTCTGTGCTGATAGCATGGAGCCTGTTTGGGATTCTCTCTCTCTCTGCCCCTCCCCTTGTTTGCATGCACCCTCTCTCAAAATAAATAAACATTTAAAAAAAATCATACTTGCATTCTGGGAATAAATCCCATTGGTCAGAGTGTATAATCCTTTAATATGCTGAACTGAGTTTGCTAGTGTTTTGTTGAGGATTTTTGCATCAATATTCATCAAAGAGAATTTTGGTCTATAGGTTATTTTGTTTCTTATAATATCTTTGGCTTTGGTGTCAGCTTTATGTTATTCATTTATAAATTCCATTTTGGTCAGAAAACATACTCTGTATGACTTTATTATTTTAAATTTGTTAGGATGTTTTCCTAGCTCAGAAAGTCATTGGTAAATGTCTAATGTGTACTTGAGAAAAATTTATATTATGTTGTGTCAGGAGAAATATTTAGTAAATGTCAATTAGATTGATCAATCTGGTTGACGGTGTTGCTCAAGTCTTCTATATAATTACTGATTTTTTTTGTATATTTTACCAATTATTGAGAATGAGGTGTTAGAACATCTATTTATGACTTTTCCTATTAGTAATAATAATGACACAACCAATTTACCATCATACAATTACTCTCTTTTTCCCTGCTAACATTCTTTGCTTTGAAATTTACTCTACATGATAAATTTAAAAAAGTTGTAATGTTATAGGTTATATGGGTTTCCTTTGTTGTTATATGGGTGGGAATAATGTGCTTTACAGATTTCTGAATCTTTGGAGGAGCCCAAGTCCCAAGGGCAATTTTTAAAAATATTAAGTATATTGAAATATCATTACTGAAGTTCTTCCAGTCAAACATCATCAGGGAAACTTTTGTTATTTAGCCTATACATTGGCCCCCAATTTTTGGAATACTGTGTTCTCTCAATTAATATAATAATAATAATGATAGATACATCCATTAAACACTATATACGTAGCTCCATGTAAACAAGTTTACATGTACTTTCTCATTTAACCCAACAAACATACAAAGTATGTGATTTTTTTATTTTATGAAAGATTTAGAGAGGTAAATAACTATTCTAGGACACATTATTTACTAAGTGGATAAACTTGTTTTTGAAAGTCAGATCTCTTAATTCTATTGTGTTGAATCCCATATTATATTTATATAGTATTTCAAAGTTTACTAGGTGTCTTCTTATTCATGTCACTTTTAATACAACAACTTTAGGGGAAAAAAGCAGGGTATATGTAATTTTCTACCTGTTTTGTTTTTTAGAGATGAGATCAGTGAAGTTCAGAGAGGTTTTTTGACTAGCCCAAAGTTTCACAATAATTATTTGGGAAAACCAGATTTAAAATTCTACTAGATCAAGTTATCACTAAACATAGGCAATAAAGGAAATATGCTTTTATATTAATCTATAACAATTACTGAAATATGTTTTAAAGCTACCATGCTGAAGCATGCTACATTCTAGAATATGATTATGTATTTTGTCATATAAACTATTGGTAATTGAACAAGTGGTTTGTGGTTTTACCATATTCTAGGTATAAAATCAGTACTATTTATTCTTCATAAAGTGTATTCAAATATAGATAGAATTTATGTGTTTTGCATCCATCTAAAACAATAGTAAAGCTTAAAAGAGGAGCTTACCTAACAAAACAAATATTCAAGGAATAGCTCTATTCCCACTTTACATAGTTCACTAGCTTCAACATAATATGTATATATATTATAATAAACCCTCTTAGAAATAAAGTCATAGATAAAATGCAATGAACAAAACAGATGAAAGAGGAATTGTTCTCATTAAATCATAGAAAGTTTGCTTCAATTTGATCTGGATCCCTAAACTGCCCCTGTCAGTTCCCTAGAACACTAGCAGAAGACTGATCCAACTAACTTACATATTCCTTCTCAAAACAAGTCAAATATAATGACACTAGAAATCTTATTAAGTTATAATTTTTTAAAGTTATTACTAAATTATTACATTTTAATTTCAGAAATCCACTAGTTTCTACAGAATAGCTTGGTTAAAGAAAGATAAAAACAAATCTAATTCCTTATTATTCCAAAAACAATATAAATGCAGTGGGTCATTAATATTTTGGTGTCAAATCTGTGTTTGTTCAAAGCAATAAAATACTATTATTGCCTGACAAAACAGTTACTAGAAACACTCTTAGATTATGTTTCCTTCAAAAACTTGTTATATATAATCTTAACAGATTAAAGCCAGAATGTAATGTTTCTCTGTTTCAAGGAAAAACATAAATTCAGCATCCAGATCTAGAGAAAGAAATTTAAGGTGATGAAATTCTCCTGATTTCACGAATTTCCCTAGATAATGCTATATCCAGAGCTCCTAACAATATCAGAAATACAGGACAGATAACCTTAATCTAGAATTACACTAATTATTCTAACATATAGCACTAACTGAATGGTTTGTATGTAAAACTGGTTAATACCCATTGCTTCATGGTACAAAATTCCTGTGACAATCCATAAGCAGCTTTGTGCAAGTAATTTGAGCTGGGGAAAGGCAGAGAGTGGAGTCTATTTGTAAACTTTGATGTAATGGCACATCTTCTTAGTGCTTGGGCTGTGATCCCAGGGTTCCTCATTCTGCTACTCTCCCAGATCCAGAGGACATACAACAGTCATTGGTATTCACCACTTTTCCCAGGCTCCCATATTCTCTAACTGTAAGACTCATGTGCTTCTTATTTCCATTCTCTTACTGTTTCCCAGATATCTTTCCCAGATATCCAGATGTCTTTCTCTTCTTAAACCCAATCAGAATTTTTTACTTTTCTGAATCAAATAAAGACCCTGTATCCATCAGAGGTATGGACTATTTTCCAGATGAAAATTCCTGCAATGATTTACAGTGGGTTTTCTGTTTACCTGTTTGTCAGCACATTATAGCACTGAGTTAAGCTAAAACTGTATTATTCACTACACTGATTTCACCAATTTTTTTCTGATTAATGAAGATTCAGGATCTTTGAAATCCATATTAAAGTTTTAACTCCTCTGAAAGAACTCTAGATATTTTTTTAAAGTTTATTTATTTATTGAGAGAGAACACACACACACACAGGCAAGCAGGGGAGGGACAGAGAGAGAGAGGGAGAGAGAGAATCCCATGCAGGCTCTTTGCTGCCAGTGTAGAGCCGGATGCAGACCTCAAACTCAAAAACCATGAGATCATGACCTGAGCCGAAGTCAGATGCTTAACCAACTGAATCATCCAGGTGCTCCAGAAAGAACGTTAGATTTTAAACAGGATTTCTAACATGTGAAGAATACTAAAAACCCAATTTCTGTGAAAGGATCCAAAAAACACTTTTTTGTACCACTGCTATCTCTACTAAAAAATTCACTGTACTACAAATCAACTTAAAAAAAAGAAGTTTAAAAAATAACATCATACCTTAAATTTATGCAGAAACCACCACCAAAATGAATCATGTAAAAGAGCAATAGAAGCTTCTGAGAGAAAATGGGTCTTCCAGATTTTAAAAACTTTTTCCTGTGGAACAAAAGACACATGGAGACCAAATTAAAATACATTATAAAACATGTTAATGTAAATAGGCTGTATATAGAGTATGTATTCAATGGTTATAGACTAGCACTGTTCAATAGAAATTTAGTTGAGCCATGTAGATAATATTAAATTTTCTAGTAGCCAATTTAAAAAAGTAAAAGTGAAATTAATTTTGATGACATATTTTATTTAATAAAATATATTTAAAATATAATCATTTCAACATATAATTGTAAAAAATTCTTTTTTTAATGTTTATTTTTGACAGAGAGTGTGTGTGTGTGTGTGTGTGTGTGTGTGTGTGAGTGTGTGAGGGGCAGAGAAAGAATCAGAAGCAGGTTCCAGGCTCTAAGCTGTCAGCACAGAGCCTGATACAGGGCTCAAACTCATGAACTGTGAGATCATGACCTGAGCGGAAGTCGGACGCTTAAACAACTGAGCCACCCAGGTGCTCCTGTTGTAAAAAATTCTTAATGAAATATCTTACATTCTTTTGTGGGAGCAGGTGTTTGAAATACTGTATATATTTTATATTTATAGCACATCTCAATTTGAACAATTCATTTTTATCATAAATACTAGGTCAGTATTTAGACTTCATAAAATACAGAGTTGTGATTTTGCTCCAACCATAATTGAGAGCTTTCAATAACTGAATCAGCTATTACTTTTAAAATTCATATACAAGTTAATTAAAAGAAATGAAATAAAAAATTCATCTCAGTCACACTAACCACATTTCATATGCTCAACAATCAGATTTGCATAGTAGTTATTGAAATGACATTGTAGGCTAGACTAAGAACAGCAAAAATTCCACAATACATGCTACAATTTCCTTTTTATACTAAAGACAGATACCAACAATATTGGAATTTTATCCCAACAAGCCCCATTGTAAGTCTAGACCCTATCTAAGAGTGTACTCCTTAGGCAATTGATAAAAATTGTCACATAAAGTTAAATCTATTTATGTTGACCAGAAATCTTGCTTTAAATAGGCACATTCAATAGATGATTTTATCTTATTGACTTACTAAAAGTTTTAAAATGCCAGATTCATTACAGTTCAAGACTTACTTTAATGAAATCTATAGGTATGAATTACTGTTCCTCAAGTACAAGTCTACAAAAGGATATCATGCTGACTTTTATGCCAAAAAAGATTCCTTGTCATGATTCTGTGGGGGCACTTCTCTTTCATAGGACACTAATTATAGTATGGAGTCCATTGGTAACAGCTTCAATTTAGCACTTAGTGCTTAACAGCTTAGATTTAGTACTTCTTAATTATAAGGAAATATGTAAAGTACATAAAGAAAAAAAGTAGAAAATTGAAATACAGGGAAAAGCTGAATAGTTTTGTTTAAATTATTTGCAAATTTCAAGCAAAGATTCTTTTCAGTGTATAGTAAGTGCATGATTGCTTCTATTCTGTTTTGGCTATGTCTAGTATCACTAACTTCCTTTTTCAGTAAAATTTCAAATTCTTTAAAGTATATCAATATTTAGTCAAAACAATCAAAAATTGGAAATTGCCCCAAAACCCCAAGCACAGCTGAAAAAGTTAAAAGGTTCTCTCTTCTCCTCTCACCACTCTGTGATACTTTTTTTTTTTTTGATTTAAGTAAATGTAAACATATCTTAAAACCTAGATTATCTAACTTGGAACTTTATTTTTTTCCTAACATTGAGTCTAGGTTAGACAAAATGACTTCTAATTTTCTTTTGAATTTCTATTCATGTATATCATTATGCCTGTGGCTCAGCTTTCTACTCTTATTCAGAATATAGGTCATTTTTCACTCACTTTAATTCAATAAAGTGTTTAGTAAGCATCACCTGTAACCATGGTTCTGTTCTGGGAGGTAGAGGGAATAATGTACACTTTCTCTCATCAAGGAACTAAATTAATGACTGTATGTAAAGGAACATGTTTGGATGGGGTTAGGTGAATTCGTTAATTCCATGGATTCCCATACTTCCATTCCTGTAACAGAAGCCCTATAACCTCCTCTTTGCAAGTTTCAGATCCTTAAGTTCAATCCCTTGGTCTGTTATCATAAGCATTTCTATGAAATAATCTTCTCTGATTATATTTATTTTCCTACACTTATTCTCTTTACTATAACCTCATAATTTATTTTAATGCTATTGCATTGTACATGCTATAGTAAACCAATTTAAATTCTTTTTTGAAATCAGCTAGGGATATTACCAAATAAAACACTGGGTATCTATGCCAAGATATACCCAGATGCTTGTCATACTCCATCCACCCTCTACCCATATCTACTTCCACTCTTCACTTTACTATTTCTTTCAAAAATGCAAGCATCCTCCAAATTAACCATATTAAAAATTCATCATAGCTGCACTTTTATGTCTTGTTTATGTGATTATCTTCTGATTTGTGTTAGATGTACTGGATCCATATTTTTTTTAAATTTTTTTAACGTTTATTTATTTTTGAGACAGAGAGAGACAGAGCATGAACGGGGGAGGGTCAGAGAGAGAGGGAGACACAGAATCTGAAACAGGCTCCAGGCTCTGAGCAGTCAGCACAGAGCCCGACGCGGGGCTCGAACTCACGGACTGCAAGATCGTGACCTGAGCCGAAGTCGGACGCTCAACAGACTGAGCCACCCAGGTGCCCCATGGACCCATATTTAAAATATAGTAGTACCATCTTAGAACATGGAATTTTAGAGTTAGAAAAAATATTATAGATTATCTAGAACAACATTCATAAACTGATTTGAATCACAATCTTTTTATAACAATAAAATATTTTTCCTGAGGAAAGTGTGGTAAATATTGTCAGAGAAAAGAGATAAATATGCTCATGATCCAGGCATAACTATAATTAGCACCTATAGTATTTCTCTAAAAATGGGATCAGGTGATTGTATAAAGAGGTCACACTAAGCCTTCACTGTCACCAAAATCCCACAAAATGTAAAAGAGAATTGAAAAACATTTGTATTAGCATGGAAAATAAGAGAGAGTGTCATTACTGAATCTAGATATAGTTGTTAATAGAGGTGCTCTGTAGTTGCCTGAGGGTAAGCAGAAGATCCAAACCAGGTCAATCAGACTCTACTTCTTGTAACACTGCAACCATTAGGAGGGGCTTAATGGCTGATTATGTTCCTTCTGATGGACTATTGTAGGAGAGGAAACAAACAGGGATTTTGGGTTGAGAAACAAAGAGGCACAGGAAAGCTGGAGGTGAAAGATGGGGAAGAGGGCCTACCAGGAGCCAACTTCATCTCAGAGAACTATCTGAAAGGAATCTGCTTGGGGATAAGGGAGCGTTGTTTAAGCCTTCAGGAAATGGAAACCTTGTTAGGTGACCACCTAATATTTAAGTGGGAAATCAGTATTAGTAACCACAGAACTCTCAGCCCACCTTTGGCAACCAATGGGCAATGATCTAGTTACCTTCCTATGCTTACAGTTTTTCAACTGGCCACCCTGTGGAGATACTACTCAAAAATTCCCCAGACACTTGGAGGCACAAAAGATGGGATTGTGGGGAAGGGCTCCCATAAGTTATTTTGGGGTCAAAATAAGCAGACTAAAATATCTTGAGCTGATAAAGCAGGAGAGGGAGGGGAACACACTTGTTACAGTCACATGCCAAGGCAATGCACAGTAGCAACCTCAGACTCCTGAGGCAGTAACACAGAGTCCAATACATTTTTTTCTAGTGATCAGGGTATTAAATATTACTGGTCTTTTCTTGCCAGACTTAATGCCTTCAAAATTCAATCATGCTTATGCTTAATACCTAATTTGTCATAGCTTTAAATAAAGGTCTGATTCATTAAATCATATTCTCAAAATGTATCATACAATAACAATGTTTACGTACATCAAACTTCTGGGTTTTTAAAATAAAAAGATAAATTTGTTCAGCATCCAAATGTCTGGGTAGTTGAGTAAGCTCATTTGTTTTGAATCCTGAGAAGCTGCAACCCTAGAAAGAGGGAAGTATCACAGAACACTAATTACTTCACCCTTTTCAGTATAGTAGTCTCACAGGACTACAGAAGACAGATAAATATTTAACTATAATTCATTAACATAATTATTTCACTTTCTCCTATTAAAATAAGTGAAAAATATTTATCTTACCTTAAAAAAATCTTCATATTTTCTGATTCCATGAAATTAAGAGCCCTGGCATATTCATATGCCAAATTACAAAAGCAAAACAAAATCATATTTCAGAACCAACTTTGACATAACCCAAATGATCAAGAATTTTAGCTAAACTACCGATAAAGAAAGGCAGGAGAAAGCTTCTATACCTGTACCCACCTCTTCCCTCAGAGCTCCATCTATATTTATAGCTACATCTATGTTATTATAAACATTTTTCATTTCCACATGATACTTTTTAAAAAATGTTTATTTATTTTGAGAGAGAGAGAGAGAGAGAGAGAGAGAGAGAGAGAAACAGAGAGTGGGGGAAGGGCAGAGAAAGACAGGGAGACAGAATCTCAGGCAGACTCCACAGCTGTCAGTTCAAAGCCTGATGAGGGGCTTGAACCCACGAACTTTGAGATTCTGACCTGAGCTGAAACCAAGAGTCAGATGCTTAACTGACTGAGCCACCCAGGCGCCCCTCTACATAATACTTTTGATACATAATCTCATAGAACAGAAATTTTAAATACCTCTACAGTCTTCTTCGTCTCCATTTCATCTGAAAGCTGGAAAACATTTAAAACAAAATCTTTAAAAATCTTAAATTTTTATATTTTGTAAATTTGTTCAGATAACTTGTGTGGGTGTATGTGTGCACGTGTGTGTGTATATCTCCTACCGAAGCCTAGAATGCTGTTGCTGTGCTAGATACTAGGAATACAAAGATGGTTCTTGCCCTCAAGCTAGCCATAGTTCAATAAGGGAATCAGATATGTATACAAACAAAACACAGAGGGATAAAGGGCTATAACAGAAATATAAAACTACTTATTGCCGTTTTGGTTCACTGGGAAATAGACTCTGAGGTGAAATTTAGCGTGCAGAATATCTACTGGGAGTGCCTTTGGGATCAATATCTATGGAAGGCAAAGAGAGAGGCATAATTGGGAAGTTAGAGAAGTCAGCTGTAATATATGCCTAACAACCTCAAAGCACTCTAAAAAGGGCTTTAGAGCTGAAAGGGCCCATCACAGTTATCCTGCTCTGGGTTGAAATAGCTAGGCCTTTCCACCTCCAACTTGATCAGTCACTGGATTTAGGTGGTTCCTGGAAGAGTATGTCTTTAGAAGAGGAAGTTCTCTGTAGGTGAAGCAAACCCCGAAAGGGGCTGACAGCTAAAGGGTGTCCCCTAAAGCACTCTTAGCAGCTAGGGCAACAGATCCTTGACAGGCAGTTTAGGTGGTGTATCTCTATGTCCCCCATTCTACTTTACACAGAGAATAAGTAGCCTGTATACATTAGTTTTTGATCATTTCCACATCCCTACTTCCTCCAGGAATAACTAAGCTTACAGGAAAATCACACACATAAACACACACATTATACAATACGTATGTCATAAAGGAAATGACAAAGGAAACAAATTTGAAAGAACGAGAGCAGATTACTAACTGAAGGAAGATGACATTATTGACATTTAAAAAAGTATGCAAAGGAGCAAAAAAAGATTATTTAGGGAAAATAAAATCAATTATGATAAAAACAGACAGCTGTGTGCTTGAGAGCTACAGATATAATTAGTCAGTGAGGATGGGGTCAGATTTAGAAAGATGTTAATGTTAATCTCAAAGTCCTGGCTTTATTCTGTGGGAAGCAAAGATATACTAGAAGTTTTCAAAGAGCACAGTAACAGTAATACAGAACTAGTGTTTGATTATACAACCTAGAAAAGATATCACAAAAATATAAATAACACATGTTAAAATCCAGATAAAAAAATCCAATAAAACACATTTAGCAATAAAAATAATTTAAACTTTTGTTAGTATAATTCATCTAAAGGTCATTGCAATAGATCCTCGGAAGTTATCTGATAAAATTCAAAAGTCAGAATTTTTGAAATTCCTTTAAAAATTAAAAAAAAAAGAAATTACCAGTGTTTTCATGTTCCCACAACCTAGAATGGATTACTGTTGACATTTTAGTATTTGCCTAAGACTTTTCTTTTTAATGTTTATTTTTGAGAGAGAGAGAGAGAGAGAGAGAGAGAGACAGAGCGTGAGCAGGGGAGAGGCAGAGAGAGAGGGAGACAGAGAATCTGAAGCAGCCTCCAGGCTCTGAGCTGTCAGCACAGAGCCCGATGTAGGGCTCAAACTCATGAACTGTGAGATCATGACCTGAGCTAAAGTCAGATGCTTAACCAGGTAAGTTACCCAGGCACCCCTGCTTAACACTAATTTTTAAAATAAAATGTGAAATTTATATAATAAAGTATAAAGTTCAGATTCCCTTTTTACCATGATCTCTATAGTTCTATTCAGTGTTTCCCTTCCTTCAGATAGTCACTATTATTTTGTTGGGTTTGCATTCCTTCCATTCCATTAACAGATTTTTACCTATGTGTGTACCTATACATGAAGAATATGAACACTTCTTGTGTGTTTTTAAAATTTAAAGGAATCGTATCAACTGTACATACTATTTGGTAATTTGCTTTTTTTTTTAATTTAAATTCAAATTCACTAACAGTATAGTCTTGGCTTCACAAGTAGACTCAGTGATTCATCTCTTACACATAACACCCAGTGCTCATCCCAAAAGGTTCCCTCTTTAATGCCCATTACCCATTTAAAACCATCCCTCTAACCACCTCCCCTCGAGGAACCCTCAGTTTTTTCTCTATATTTAAGAATTTCTTATGGTTTACCTCCCTCTCTGTTTTAATCTTATTTTTCCTTACTTTCCTCTATGTTCATCTGTTAACTTTCTTAAATTCCACATATGAGTGAAATCATATGTTATCTGTTTTTCTCTGACTTATTTCACTTAGTATAATACTCTCTAGTTCCATCCACGTTGTTGCAAATGGCAAGATTTCATTCTTTTTCATCGCCAAGTAGTATTTCATTGTATATATATATATATACCACATCTTCTCTAAAACAAACTACTCATGAACAACAGATGTTGGCAAGGATGTGGTGAAAGGGGAACACTTTTGCACTGTTGGTGGGAATGCAAACTGGTGCAGCCACTCTGGAAAACAGTATGGAGTTTCCTCAAAAATTAAAAATAGAACTACCCTATGAACTAGCAACTGCTCTATTAGGAATTTATCCAAAGGATACAAAAATACTTATATGAAAGGGCACATGCACCCCAATGTTTACAGCAGCATTATCAACAGTGGTCAAATTATGGAGAGACCCCATATGTCCATTGACTGATGAATGGGTAATTTGGTTTTTTCACTCAATATTATGTTTTGACAATCTACCCAAGTTGATATTTATGAAATCTGTTAACTTCCACACAGCATTTCTGTCAACCTACCTAATCCCCCTGCAAAATATAAACAATAATTAAATAAAGAGAAGTTCATAGTCAACTTTTGCCAAACATCCAAAAGACAAATGATATCTAAATCTATATCTAAATCTGTATCTCTATCTATACCTAAATCTATATCTATATATATATAAAACAAATGATATCCCAATATAACTACTATATTCTATAGTTTACAAACTAGAAAGAGAAATATAGCTAAGTAACTCATTTTCTGGGATTAGTGTAATTTTCATATGAAAACCAAAAGAAAATCATATCTTATCAAACACACATGCAAACATCCACACAAAACAATAGCGAATCCAATCCAGTAATGTAATAAAAAAGTATACCCTAAGAATATAAGAATAGAAGAAGAGAATATTAGAATATAAGAATGGCTCAACTTCTGAAAAGCTACTAATGCAATCATAGATTAAAAGTTGAAAGTAGCTTCTGCTATCATCACTGTGGATTATCTTCCTCTCTTTTCAAACCATGGAGATTCTTTTTCAAGTATTTGAGCAAGGAGATATCTATAGCTATAGCTGATCTCTATCAACATCACATACACATATCTTTAATAAACTAGGAATAAAAATAAATTTTATTGTGTAAAAAAACATTGTTATCTAAACATTTAAAATGATGCCTAATAGCAAAGTACTATCATTCTTTCTAAATTGGAGACAAGATGAGAAACCACTAACGCTATTGACTAGTATGCATATACCAAAAATAATTTCCTATATACCAACAATAACCCATTTAATAACTAATGGAAAAAAATCTCAGTGACATTAGTAATTAAAACTTAAGATACCTAAGAATAAATTTAACAGGGGATGTTTAGACTTTATATGAAGAAAATCACACAAATTTACTGATGACCTAAAACAAAATTCTTATGTTTTACTCCCTTACACAAAAATAAACATGAGATGAATTAAAGAATTAAGCACACACACACAATTATCTGTAAGAATGATACAAGAGAACACAGGTGAAGGTATGTATGATCTTGTGATGAAGGAAGACTTCTTAAATATTATGGCACTAAAGGCAGAAACTTCAATAGAAAATTATAGATCCATAAAAATATAAAAATCCTATATGACCAAAAAAAAAAACCTTCTTTGGGCTAAAAAGCTACAAAGAAAGTGGTATAAATATGTATAACACATATTACTGAAAGGGTTAACATTTTTAAAGCACAAACAGCTGTAAAAATGAAAAAAGAACAGCCCCCCAAATGGCCAAAGTTCATAAATAGGCAACTCAGAGTAATAGAAACACAAAGGCTAAGAAAAACCTGAAGTATCAACTTCATTAGTAAAACATATGCAATTGATAACATTTATGCCAATCAACTGTGCAAACATTCAAAGATATAGTATTAAATGTGGACAAGGAAATGGGTAAGGGATCAATCACAAACTCTATTGTACTACTTTTGTAGAGAAAAATTTGGCAATACATATCAAAACACTTAGGTTTTCACATTTCTTTTCCCATGAGGTTCCACTTCTGGAAATTTATCTTAAGAAAATAATCCTGGATGAGCACAATCTTTAGCTCCAAATAAGTTCAGAGCAGCTTTGTAAATAATACTGAATAATGAAAACTAACTTAAGTGTCTAACCAAAGAGCTATTACATTAGTTTATGCTTAATATGGTGAAGAAAAATATTTATTGTTGAAAATTTCATAATACATTTAATGAATTAGAAATATATAATTAAAAAAAAATTTTATGTGTATTTATTTCTGAGACGGAGAGAGACGGAACATGAGTGGGGGAGGGGCAGAGAGAGAGGGAGACACAGAATCAGAAGCAGGCTCCAGGCTCTGAGATGTCGGCACAGAGCCTGACGCGGGGCTCCAACTCACAAACCATGAGATCATGACCTGAGCCGAAGTCAGTTGCTCAACCAACTGAGCCATCCAGGCGCCACAAGAAATGTATAATTTAATCCAAATTTTCTGAATTATTTTTAAAATAAAAGAAAGGTGAAAGTGACAACTAGATAGTGAGATACATGTGATTTGCTGATAAATGATAGAATTACAGCGCTTATCCTTTCTATTGCTTATCTATTTCTTCTGATTCTCTAAAATGACTACCTTAATCATAATCAGGAATAAACAAAGTAATTTTGAAATTTAAAAAACAAAATTTAATGAGGTGGGTAGGTTAGTGGTGGCACTTAAAGTCTTCATGACTGTAACATTATATAATTTTAGAATGTATTTTTGAAAAGGACTAGGTTTCTAAAAGTTCATTTGAAGTCTATTATAATTCTAATCAGACACTCAAAGAGATTTAACAAAAATTGACAAAGCAATTCTAAAGGTAATAAAAAATAATTGCTAATATTTTCTAAAGGAAGAGGACTGACATGGAATCTGCACTATTATAATAGTGAAGTAGGTTATTATAAATTATTAAATAGCTGGAGGTTGTATTGTATACATTAAGTCTTCAAGTAACATAGTAATGTGAAAAATGCCAACACTCTAATACTGAGTGTAAAGAAGAATATGAGTCCACCTATTTTAAAAACCCATAAACAGATACACAGGCAATAAAAGACTAAAGGGAAATGTTAAAAATGCTATCTGTGCTTATCTAGGAAATTACAGTAATTATATTTTCTGTGAAAATATAATTTTTCAAGGAAGATGAAAACAAATCCATACCATTATCTTCTTTCTCTTATGGTGCTTCCTTAGAAATGCCTTGTATCTTTCCAATTTTCTTTTAGAACCTTTAAAAGAATGATTAGATAAAATTTAAATACTTTAAAGAAATTACATATTAAACTAGTTAATGAGATCAACTAGCTATTTTGATAAGCATAATGCTAGACACACATACCCTTAGTTGAATGTACAAATACTGTATTAGGTTTCCTTTTTTTAGAAATGTCATGTTCTAACTAATTTGTCTTTGGTACTTCCTCCTAAA
The DNA here is from genome assembly GCF_023721935.1 of Panthera uncia. Lineage (NCBI taxonomy): Eukaryota > Metazoa > Chordata > Mammalia > Carnivora > Felidae > Panthera > Panthera uncia. Next base: position 91,009,701 of record NW_026057582.1, read on the forward strand.
TCTAAAGTTTTATCTCAGTTCTTTCCCACTGAATAAGCCCATGTTTTTCAAATAGCTTAGCTACTTACATTTGGTTATTTCATGGTCACCTTAAATTCAATAAAGTACAGTACTTTGGAGCAAGGCCCAGTGAAAGATTATGGGGGACTACTTTGAAGTCAGGTAACCTAGACCTGAGTTGAAGCTCAGACATTTACATATTGAGGACAATGAGTATATATAAAATATACATAAAATATAAAATATTTTTTGAAAATGTACACCTGTGCTCACTCTCTCTCTATACCTCCCTCTATTACAGACACACATACAAGCTATATATATATAGCTTATATAATTTAAAAACACTTTTAACACTAAAAATGATGAAAAATTCAGTAAGAAAATTTATTTTTTTTTCAACTTTTTTTTTTTTAATTTTTTTTTTTGGGGACAGAGAGAGACAGAGCATGAACGGGGGAGGGGCAGAGAGAGAGGGAGACACAGAATCGGAAACAGGCTCCAGGCTCCGAGCCATCAGCCCAGAGCCTGACGCCGGGCTCGAACTCACGGACCGCGAGATCATGACCTGGCTGAAGTCGGACGCTTAACCGACTGCGCCACCCAGGCGCCCCTCAGTAAGAAAATTTAAACTAAAACAGTAGTGAATTTAATAGTATATTAAACACATTGTCAGAATTTGACAAATCAAGATGTAAAAAAGGAGGTCAAATATCTAATATAACTAATTAAATATATTTAACACACAGAAAAGACTTTGTAAGTAAACCAATATTATCATTTTTAAGGATTGTATTATGAAAAGTTTGCCCACTAAATAAAGAATAATACAAGAATCACCATTAGTACCTAAAGCTACTCTCTAAGCATTAAGAAATACAACTAGATAAAAAAGTATTATATAAATACTGAAAAAAGGTAAAAACAATCATTACTAGCAGATATGCTCTTCATTCAGTCTGTAGTTTTTCACTACTGAATGCTGAACACTTCCTACAAGCTAACCCAGCTCATGTAGCTCACCTTACTTTGGGTTTTAGGTGTTTTTGTTCTTATGTTTTGACCCTTGCTGCCTTGCTTGTCTCTGGTACCAACACAGAGTTGATGCAACCCTGTTTTCTTGTTATTCTGCTACCTCCACTCTAGCTTAACAAAGTTCACAACTATTTTAGGCTTTGTTCTAACAACACTTCCATTAAATCCACATGTTCATGTTCAACTAAAAATCTTGACTGAACTATGTTGAAATGAAGAAGTTTTAAAATGAAATAAATTTTATATTTTTAGATATTTTACACCTTAGGATTTCATTCTTTATGAGAATGCACATAGACAGACATGCAGACACACAAAAGTGACCATTACTTTACCATTATAAAGAAATAAAGTTTACTTGTCTCATAAATTATGCTGTTCCACTCAAATATTTTAGAGGCATGGTTTTTCAAAAGAATTGAACATTCCCTTAATCTTGACTCCATGGTAATGAGTGCATCATGTATTCGAGGGACAGTTCTCCACAGATGTGTATAAATTGACGTAAATGAACTATCTTCTTTTATTTTCTTTACAGTGTGTAACCATTTATCACTGTCTCCAAAATGGATTTCCCTTGGCCAATAATCCTGCAAAAAACGTGAATGAATACAACCTAAATCATTTTTGATGAATTTAAATAATAGAATTCAAAATCAATGAGCTAAAATTGAGACAATTCCATTGCATTATCTTTTTTTATATTACTGAAATATGATTAACATACAATGTTATGTTAGTTTCAGGTGTTGAAAATATTGCACAACACAGCATAATTTTTTATTAAATGCATTTTTTGAAACTGTGAAACAATCAAAAAGATTAGAAGTTTCAAATGTTTTACCAAAAAAATTTATTTCCTGAATCATTTGAAAATAAGTTGCTTACTTGACTGATGCCCCATCTTCCTCGAATACATTAGTGTGTATTTACTAAAAACAAAAACATTCTCCTAGATAATCAAAATATAACCATCAGTTCAGGAAATTGGCAGTCATACATTATTCCTACCTAATTCTCAGACTCTGTGCAAGTCTTATCAACTGAACCAATAATGCTGTTTATAGCAAAAGGATCTAGTTCAGTGTCATGTATTACATTTAGGCTTCATAAGTCTTTAGTCTCCTTCAGTCTACAAATTCCCCAGTCTTTTTTTGATCTCTTTGTACCATAAAACCTTGGATTACAAGTAGCTTGTTTTGTGAGTGTTCCACAAGATGAGCAAAAATTTCTAATAAATTTTAACTTGATAAACAAGTGATGCCTTACAATACGAGTAGTACATGACCCTGAAAGTCACATGGTCACAAGTGAGCCAATGGTTCTTTTCTCTCTCTCTCTGTCTCACTGATTGTAGGTGATCGTCTCCTGAGCTTTGATGCTCAGTCCCAAGCTGTGGTGTCTGGCAGAAATCATTGATTTTTCAGAATGTTGGAAGGTGCCCACAACTGGCACTCATGTATTTTTTGTCACTTCAAAGCACCTATGGACAGTCCTTTGCTTTTCCATACAACAGTAAGCTTAGGAATTCTTTGCTTCTTTCTAGGTCAGGCTGCCTGCACATATAGAATATAGACCCTTTCCTCTGCTGTCTTATTACCAGTTACATTAAATATAGTATATAATAAGAGTTTATTAATATTGTACTGCAGTCAACATTTGTGCGAGCATACACAATGGCCCCCATGCAGAAAAGATTCCATTGAGTCAGTAGGTAGCAGTGATTCCATCAGTAATAGAGAAAGTTGTCCTACACAATAACCCTCCTCTCTCTCCCTCACACCAGCCAGGAAGGTTTTCAAAGTTAAGTGCAGGTTAATTCATTTATTTTTCTTTACATTTGTATTTTCTTTATTATTTTGTATTATATTACAGTATTGTAATCACTTTTATATAAATATTTTTGTGTTGTGGAATGAGTCATCTGAGTTTCCATTATTTCTTATGGGGAAATTTGCTTTGATATACAAGTGCTTTGGATTACAAGCATGTTTCTGGAATGAATTATGCTCACAAACCAAGGTTCTACTGTATTTAAAACCATGAGTTCACAGTGAAACCTGGAATTCCAATTCCAAACATTCTAGTTTTCTTTCTTTCCATAGTACAATTACCACCTCCAACAGTGAAAAATCTAGTTGCCATTAACCTTGGTATATGTACTTATTTGATCGATCTTTTCAGGTAACCAATCTCTCCTCTCACTGGGAGCTTCTTTTCTATGTAGATGCCCTTTTCATCCTGCTTAGACTCTGACGTCCAATGCCAGGCTGCCAATTCTTCAGGGATACCTTCCTTACCCCTACCTGAGCTCTGACTTCTCATACCAAGCCACAGCCTACTTCCATACATCCCTGGAAAAACTCCTCATCCCCAGCCACAGGTGGATATCATCTCACTCCCTTGGACCTTAGGCATCACATGTATACCCTCCTCACCATGGTTGAATTCAGATAGCTTTCCCAGGGCCATCACAGTACATCCTCCTCCCCAGTGCCAATATGGACATCTGCCTTGTTTGGGTCCCAAAGTGGCTTCAGGACTAAATTGCTCAGGAAAGGAAAGAGAGTAAGGGAAGAAGAGAAAGGGAAATGAAGGGAAAGGAAGGAGTTTCATAATAATATTTGCAAATCTAAATACAAGATTATCTTTTAATTATAATCAACTAATAGCAAAACAAAAAAAGTTGGCCTACATTAAGAAAGGTGTATGAGTAAAAGAATGTTTTTTGCAATGGTAGAAAATATGCAGAGAATAAACTCTTGAATGGAATTTGGGTGAGATATTCTGGGAATTTAGCTAAATGGGAATAAATATGAAGTCTGCAGATCAGGAATTATTTAAAATTTTAAATAGCTTGGTCTAATCCACTTGCCTTTTTCTTCCTTTAAAGACTTTCTGAACCCATCATACATGTCTTATTTATAAATTATGCTCTCTAATAATAGCAGGTACTTGAATAATATCTAGCTTCTAACTCTAGAAAACTTTCCTACAGGTATCTATGTCCCTCTACCATTTTAGGAAAAAGAATACACTTAGATACCTAAGTGCCATCTCTCAACTCCTACATATTGTATCTTAAACAAGACACAACCACCTGGAGAAGTTTCCTGCATTAAAATTTGGGTCTTATGTATCAAAAAGTACAAAGACTTTGGAAGAATAAGATATAATCACAGGATGCAATTCTTGGAAACAAACATTGTCAAGTCAGAATGACAGCCACATTTGAAAACACAGTCCCTAGGGGTCATGTGTTGCTATTGTTAGGGGAGATTTGGGAGAGAGGAGAGACTAAAATGGAAATGCATTTGCCAGATTTTACAATATACACAAACCTTAATGAAAAATGTATGCTTATGCCAGACTTGAGATATCACAATCCTTGTTCCCAAGATATTGAAGTATATTATGAGGTGAATAAAGTATTCCGTAATCCTATAAGCCTGATATAAGATTCTGTCTTCTGTACTTTCCCAAGGTAATCAGGGGATTGACTGATGTCCCAAAGACATTAACATGAGTAAGGTGATGCATAACTAAGCCCTGATTTTTCACTGGCTTCTTCGTGGCTGCATGATTAAATGGATACCAGACGGTGATCTTGTGGCAGATCATACTTGCCTTTCCCCCTCTTTCATTTCATTTTTCATACTTTCATTTATTATTCCTTTCATATTCCTATCATTATTTCCTTCATACTTTCATTTATTATTCCTTTCTATTTTTCCTTCAACCACCTGCTCCTTGAATAGAGTATCATCTGAAAGTAAATTTTGTGGCCAGTCCTAGGGAAGGTAAACTGGAGTCAACTAGCAGCCAACAGGCAGAAGAGCAGCCAGGCAAAAATGATGTCGTTACTGGCAGAGAGAAAATCAACACTACTAGGGTTGAAGCATCCGGAGTCCACAGTGATTATATTAATTTAAAAACAAATGTATTCCAATTCCAAAGAGACAAAAGAATTGGACTGGAAATTTCTGTTCCCTAAAGAGTTAAATTCTCCATTATAGCACTATAGTCTTCAGTGATAACTTCAGGAAGACATTTATCTTATTTAAAACGTCAGTGAAGCAAGAATCGGCTATGTGCTTCATATGTTTAGTTACTGCAATTAAACTTTGGCAGTGGCAGAGGCACAGAATATGACATACTGGTACACAACTAGAGATGGAGCCTAGTAGCTAGACAGAAGGGCTCTCTTGAAGTTTGAAAAGAGATTTTGTTTACTGAACATATGATTAGTTCTTCACCCATGTCCTAAGCCCTAAAAAAATGTGCTGAGGTTTCCAAAAATGAGTAAAAACTATGAAGAATGACCAGGGTTAGAAGAATTGACTTTTAACTCTTCTTTCCTTAAGCTTTAAAAAAAGAATGAATGGATGGATGGATGAATAAACAGACAAACAGATAAATAAATAGGTTGTTCCCTAAAGAAAGACAATGGGATTGAAATAATTATTCCATCATAAAGTACCTTTGATCTTCTGAGAAAAATCACAGTAGGGATCTGAGTACCCTCTAGGTATGGATTATAAGTGTAGCAGACTTGTTAATGAAAATTGATACAGACATAAAGTACTCCTAAATAAAAGTCACATGAAAGCAGAAAAACAGGACGCAGAGTAAGAAATAAACATCAGTGAAGATCAAATGTGATGTGTAAATAAGGAAAGAATTCAAACCAACTCTTGAGTACCTAAAGAACTGAAAAGGACTAAAAAAGTGAAACACTAAAGGGAAACAGTGCAGAAGGAGGGGGATGTAAATTCCATGATGGCAAGGAGTATTCTGTTTTTTGTTCATTGTTGTATTTCCAGGGTCCAGAACGATACCTGGCATCTGGTAGGTAGTGGATAAAAATCATTAATGAATTAATGAACAGGATAAGTCAAAGAATTGATAGTAATGCAACACTAGTGGAACAAGAGGCTGTTATAAAAACAGAATACAAAAATATTTTTATAAAAATAAAAATAGAAACAGAATGGTGATGGAGTAAAGGGGAAAGAAGCAGGAAGAGAATGTGGGAATTGATCAAATAGATAAATGAGAAATGACCGAAGGTAAAAAAAGTACACAGAACTAGAACAAGAAATAGGAAGAGGGGAAAGACAGGAGTAGAAGGTACAAAATATTAAAATTACAAAAGAAAAATAAAAATGGTAGGAATCGGCCAAAATGAGACATCTTTAGAAGATGTGATGAAAGATAAGTGATAAGACATGAGAAACTAACAGCTAACATGTAGGTTCCAGGTACTGGTCTGCTGCTAGCTAGGAGTGGAGCTGGGATCTGAACACAGGCAATCTGACACCAGAGTCTCTGTCCTTAACCACTACACCACTATGCAGATACACACCTTTGCTTTTATATTTTAGAGGGAAATTAATAGATAGGCTTTCCAGAAGGCCATAAGCAGTTTAGAATATATTTTAATTTCTATTTTGTTTTATTCATTTGCTTGTTTATCATATGCTTCAATTCTAAAAAAAAAAAAAAGCAGTTCCATGAAGGCAGGGATCTTTGCCTCTTTTTATTCACTAGTATATTCTAATTGTAATAGGCACTCAAAAATATTTCTTAAATGAATTTGAGGAAGTTATTACTTTCTTATGATTGCCTATAAGACAAAAGTTTGGCCAGCAAATAAGAAATTAAATATCCAGTCATTTTATTCCTGGATGCTTTCAAATATTCAATAGTATGGCAATGCATAGACATAGTCATGTCTTGAAAAAAAATAACTACAGATTACAAGTATTTGGTTGGGAAATCGAGACAACAAGAACAACTTTACAGATAAATCCATAAGTGATAAAACAGTACAAATAGATATACGTTACTTTATCAAATGCCATATGATAAAAATTGAAAGCTATCAATATAAACGCTGGCCTTTGGATACAAGGACAGTGCTTCTTACATGCCATTAATAAAACATTTGCTTTGATTTTTATTTTATTCTATCTTTGGTAAAGGGCTGGCATAAACCTGTCATCTTGATTTGATTAGTATTCTTTTTTTTTTTTTTTTACATTTATTTATTTTTGAGAGATAGAGACAGAACACAAGTGGGGGAAGGCCAGAGATAGAAGGAGACACAAAATCCAAAGCAGGCTCCAGGCTCTGAACTGTCAGCACAGAGTCCAATGCGGGGCTTGAACTCACAAACTGTGAGATCATGACCTGACCCGAAGTCAGACGCTTAACCGACTGAGCCACCCAGGCACCCCTGATTAGCATTATTCTTAATTTAAGCAGAGTGATTATGCATTTTCCAACTCAAGTAATTAGAAATTTTCATCTGAAATCATAGATCTTTAAGCATATATGATGGTATAGTCCAAATATCTCCATAATTATTTGCTGATTTTGGTTTAACTATAATCCTTTCTCCCTTGGCATTAAAAAGACCCCAAACATTGTGATTAGGCTATAGCACGTTTCCATCATTATTTAAATCGAAATACAGTAAAACCTTGGCTTGTGAGTAACTTGTTCTGTGAGTGTTCCACAAGATGAGCAGACATTTCTAATAAATTTTAACTTGATAAATGAGCGATGTCTTGCAATATGAGTAGTACATGACCCCGAACGTCACATGATCACAACTGAGCCTATGGTCTTCCATCTCTCTCTCTTTCTTTCTCTCTCTCTCTCTCTCTCACACTGTGGAATTGTGGGTGATTGTCTCCCATGCTTGGATTGCTCAGTCTCAGGTTGTGGTATCTGGCAGAAATCAGTGATTTTTCAGAATGCTGGAAGGTGCCCACAACTGGCACTAGTATATTTTTGTCACTTCAAAGCACCTTTGGACAGTCCTTTGCTTTTCCATACAAAAGTAAGCTTAGGAATGCTTTGCTTCTTTCTAGGTCAGGCTGCCTGCAGATATAGATCCTTTCCTCTGCCTTATTGCCTCTTACATTGAATTCAGTATATGAGAAGAATTCAATACTGTACTATAGTCAACACCCGTGCAAGTGTATACAATGGCCCTTGTACAGAAAAAGGTTGAAAAGAAAGGTGGTAAGAAGGAGGTGATTCCAGTATAAATTAAGGAAATCATGGAGAAGTATGAACGAGGTACATGAGTAGCTGAAGTTGCACAATTTTAGAAGTCTACATCTGCATCTCGGCTGCAGAGGAAGAGGAGAAACAGGTGGAGGAATCCCTCACTTCAAATGAGATTAGGGAGATGTGTAAATGTGGGAAACAGTGCAAAATTTTGTAGAAAAGCACCAGCCAAATAAGGTTGTAACAGTGCAAGTGATGAATCTGTTTAATGACAATGCAATGTCACATTTCTGCAAAATCCTCAAAAGGAGACAAAATCAAGTGTCGTTGGATAGGTTCCTTGTTAAAGCTGCACAAAAAGAAAAAGATGCCATTGAGACAATAGATAGCAGTGATTCTGTTAGTGATAGTGAAGGCTGTCCTACACAATAACCCTCCTCTCTTGTCTCCCTTACACTAGCCACAAAGGTTTTCTAAGGTAAATGCAGGTTAATTTGCTTATTTTTCTTTATACTTTGTATTTTTTATTATCTTGTATTATATTACAGTATTGTAATCATTTTTATATGAGTATTTCAGGTTGTGGAAAGAATCATCTGAGTTTCCATTATTTCTTATGGCAAAATTTGCTCTGATATACAAGTGCTTTGGCTTATAAGCATGTTTTCAGAGTGAATTATGCTTGCAAACCAAGGTTTTACTGTAGTTGCAAAAAGTTTGTGCTAATAATAGTTTAAAATATTTGGCTCTGCTACAGTGACTGAAATAAACTCTTGGAAACTAGGAATATCTTCATATTCTATTTGCTCCTAAAGGGAATTCAGTGATTTTCTAAAACATTTAAAAAAAAAACTTATTTAAACAAAGAATTGAAAATAGATGTTAAAAATATAGGTATTTTTGCAATTCTATTCTCAACAGTTTAGTTGCAAATTTAGTATAGCAAATTCTGTTTATAAATAGGTACAAATTATTCAGTCCAAATTACTCAAAGTATGTACACACCTCATTTTAAAAAGTCTCCTTTCTCTCTGTTTTCCACACTAACATCTTTATCCTAGTCCTTGACACTCTCCAATGCAAAACAAACCTGATTTTCAGACTCACGAGTAAACAGACCCAAGGGAAAACTTGTAGCAAGCCCAATAACTCCAGAAGTCAGTACTTAAATGTTAACAATGGAAACAGGAGCTTTCAACATGAAAACACAGTTTTGAATATTTCACCCTGATTCAACAATCAAAGAAACTGATACACCACCCCTGCAAATTACCTGTGAGTCTAAACTGTGGTACATGGATAAATGAGGGAAGTACGAATAATTATCAGATATTCTTTAAGGTGTAAATGTTCAAAACAAACATATTAGCAAAATTATATAGAAACGTTTGTATCATCCTTCTGATGGGATACAGATCTAAAATTTTCTCAAAGTCAAAAAGAGAATAGAATATTGACAAGGCTACAAGATAGAGCCTACTGAAAGGAGATAAATATTTATAAGTATTTCCCACATTGAAATGTAGTTTTTTTGAATTTCTATTCTCAGTCTTTTCTTAAGCCTTCCATATCTTCACAACTGATGTTTTAAAAGATGTAATGGCACATGAAATAGATGTACTACTTACCCAATTTTGAAACTTTAAGAATTCTTCAATGTTCATTGGAGGTTTATGCATTTTCTAATGAAGTAAAATCAACATTGCTAATTAATGTAAATATTGCTAACTAACAAACTCAACATAAATTAACACTGTTTATGATGTTTACACATAATTTGCTTAAATAAATGATGCTCCTGGACTTAAGTTATAATTTTCAGAGCCATAAGGCATTGTAAAATATTCACTTTGTAAAGTCCCTGCACTTTGAAAAGGAACAGAGATCAATGTTTAAATTCTGAGCCTCCAGGGGCGCCTGGGTGGCGCAGTCGGTTAAGCGTCCGACTTCAGCCAGGTCACGATCTCGCGGTCCGTGAGTTCGAGCCCGGCGTCAGGCTCTGGGCTGATGGCTCGGAGCCTGGAGCCTGTTTCCGATTCTGTGTCTCCCTCTCTCTCTGCCCCTCCCCCGTTCATGCTCTGTCTCTCTCTGTCCCAAAAAATAAAAAATAAAAAATGTTGAAAAAAAAAATTTAAAAAAAATTCTGAGCCTCCAAACCAAATTCTGTAAAAGGCTTCCTTCTTATATATTGCTTCTAGGGAAAAAAACTCCACACTAATCCTGTTGAATGTCCTAATTTCAAATTCCTACAAGAGTTCCAAGATATTTTGGGCTATGTTGGATGGTGTCTACAATAAATCCAAAGCCAAAAATATATTAACTTGCCTCTCTTGCTGATGAAGTATTTAATAAAAGGCCATATTAGTGACATGGTGAAAGTAACTTAAATGTTTGGATATTTCCATGTAATAAGTAATAGTCCGATTTTATTAGTAGTTTCCTCATAAGTTGAAAACATATTCTTTCACTAGACAAATTAATCTTAATCAGGACCACATCTTGTTCTTCTTTGCCTTAGAGACTGGACACATTCTTACTTCTGCTTGGAAGGCTCCCTGTTCCAAACCTTCTCTGTCCAATCCCTTCTTGACCTTATTTTAAATATCAAATTAAAAGTCACTTGTTCTAGGAAGTCCTCCTTGTTCCCCAAAAGATTCTCTTCAGTAACACATAGTAGATTTGTATCTATATGAGGATAGAAACTATGGTATAAGTCACTGCTGAATTGTCAAAATTTCATACGATGATTCACTCAGGATTAGTACACAATAAGTACTTGCAATGTGTATAAATTAATGAATAAATGAGTAAATAGATATCAGAAAAATGGGTATTTATTCAGAACAATAATATGACCATTTCTAGAGAATGAAAAACCCATTAGAAGAAGGCAAAAATAAGAGGAATTCAGAATATCCTAATACAATATCCTAATGGTCTGATGATGGCATGTCTGAAAAGATTGCAGCACATTTTAATTTACCATAACATATTTCACATATATAAAATGATAAAGATTACAAAATCACCATAGTTTTGTAAAAATAGCTACACTTTTGAGGTTTAAGAGAATATTTCATTCTCTAATACTGTTTGAAATATGGTGAATATAAACTAATACATAACAGATAATAAATAACAAAATAAAAGGTATATGTGACAATCGTTACAAAAAGAAGCGTTCAGAAGCAAAGCTGCATTGAGCTGTCACAAAAATTTAATGGAAAACATGGGACTCTAGATTGAGAAGGGTAAGAAATAAGAGAGATGGTACGCACAGAATGCTTAGAGACAAAAAAAAATGTTAGGGATACAATATCTTCAGAGAGAGTGAATGTAGTAGTCATCTAGAAGAAAGCTATCAGTATATTTTGAAATGTATGAAATATAAAGAAGCTAATTAGAACAACTTAAATGTTGCCTTTTTCTTATAATGGCTATCAAACCACTTCTAGTACAAAGCACTAAAAAAATCCCCATATTTCTGTTTTAAAAATTCTTTTTTTTTTTAAATTTATTTTGAGAGAGACATAGAGAGCAAGCAGGAGAGGGGCAGAGAGAGAGAGAGGCAGAATCCCAAGCAGGCTCCACACTGTTAGCACAGAGCCTCATGTGGGGTTTGAACTCACAAACTGTGAGATCATGACCTGAGCTGAAGTGGAGTCAGACGCTTAACCGACTGAGTGGCCCAGGCGCCCCTTTTCTTTTCTTTCCTCTTTTCTTTTCTTTCTTCCTTCATTTCTTCATTTCTTTTTCTTGAGAAGAGTTGACACGCATTACATTAGTTTCAGGTGTACAACATGGTGATTCAACAACTCTACGCTGTGCTCGCCTGAAGTACAGCTACGATTTGTCACCATACAACACTATTATAACATCATTGACTATATTCTCTATGTTGTACCTTTTATTCCTGCAGCTTATTCATTCTACAACTGGAAGCCTGTATCTCCCATTCTTCTTCACCCATTTTGCACATCCCTTTAACTCCAGCAACCATCAGTTTGTTCTCTGTATTTAAAGTTCTCTTTCTGCTTTTGTTTAATCATTTGTTTTGCTTTTTAGATTCCACATATAACTGAAATTATATCGTATTTGTCTTTCTCTAATTTATTTCACTTTATTACACTTTAGGTCCATCTGCATTGTTGTAAATGGCAATATCTCATCCTTTTTATGGCTGTATAATATTCCATTGTGCGTGCATGTATGTGTGTGTGTGTGTGTATGTATACACACATATATACATAACTTCTTTACCTACTTGTATTGGAAAATAGTACATTCCAATTAAAGAAAATTAGAAAAATAAGTTAAGGAAGTAAAACTCACACAAGTTCCAGCTAATTTCAATATAAAATTCCAAAGTTCTCTAAGGTTAGTATTAAAAAGAGGCAGGCATAAATTAAATGGACTTCTGCTCTAAGTAGAATGTAGAAGGATGCAAAACACCTATGCTTCCCTGGTAACAACAAGGGAAACCCAGACAAAATAAAAATCTCACTTTTCTATGAGGTTAGTGAAGAGTAGTGGGTGCTAGTAAGCAGTATGGGCTACATAATTTGGAAAATGCAGAGCCCCTTGTTCAAAAATTATTAAGAATTTTAAGATGGTAATATCAGACCATTAAAGCAAGTATAGGGTCCATCTAATCATCAGGGCCTGTGCAATTGAAAGCCCATGAAGCCTTTCTACCTGGAAGCCTGGATGACCAGAAATTAAAAAAAAAAAAATCCCCTTTATAAGTGAGCATAAAGCTGTGTCAGTTTCCTTACCCGGCAGTGATCTTTAACCATCCATTGAGGGAACTGTTGGTCTGCCATGGTGCAGGAACTTTGCAGAGATGAAGAGAAATCAGCTGGACCTTAAGCATCTGCATGAGCTGGAGGAACAAACTGGAGCCTGAAAGACACCTAAATACAAAAACAAATGACTCAGACAAACAATCCCTTCCCAGACCCTATGCCTCCCTTCTGAGTTTTATCAAAAAAGCAGCAGTCCAGGAGGGGATGGAAAGATAGAGGACTTAAAGAGGCCAACACATTCTTAACATTACTTGGGCTTCGGGGCCCTGACAGAGTTGACTTCAAAGGTGAAGCAAAAATGTAAAAAAAAAAAAATCAGTTCCAACTTCTCCCAATTGAATATTGACAAGATATAAGAGTTGGCTATGAAGAAGGAAGTTGGAAGTTGGGTTAGACACAGGTGAACTTCAATCCAATTAAAGCAAAAGTAAAGTTCAACTCAAGTCTAGGAGGAATCAAAAGATCAGTATCTCACTTTGAATGTCAAGGAGATAAAAAGGCTTGTGCTAAATTATACTTCATCCTCTATAATTTTTCCCACATAATGTCTAATACACAATAAAACAATTGAAGATGTACAAACAAGAAGTAAAATGGGACCTATAATCAAAAGAAAACACAGTCGATGGGGCATCTGGGTGGCTCAGTTGGCTAAGCATCCAACTTCGGCTCAGGTCATAATCTCATGGTCTGTGGGTTTGAGCCCCCGCTTCGACCTCTGTTCTGACAGCTCAGAGCCTCAAGCCTGCTTCACATTCTGTGTCTCTCTCTGCCCCTCCCCTCCTCACACTTTGTCTCTCTCCCTCTCAAAAATAAATAAACATTAAAAAATTTTTTTAAATAAATAGAAAAAGGTATGAAAGGTATGAGCAGAAACCAATGAAATAAAAATATGAAAACAGAGAAATCAACAAACCAAAAGTTTGTCTTTTAAAAGATGAAAAAAATAAACCCTTAGTAGAAATGAATTTAAAAAATGAAAGGAAAATGTATATGGGAGGAAAAAATGATCTGCTAGATTGAAATATTTTAATTGCTATATTTGATTATAATGCTTTACCACTTTGGCAGAATGTCTGAGAACAGATTACCAATAACTACACAACAATTTGGCTATTATTAAACAAAAGAAAGTAAAAGGTTGTATTAAAAGTTAACGTGATCATATGTGGCTCAGGGTTGAATGATATTTACAAATGTGAATTTAAACAAAAATTGAGATATTACTACATTGAGAGATGAGGGGATAAGAACGTGTACAGGTAGAGAGAGAAGGAATGTTCTTGTACCTGGGGGTGGTGTTATAAAAGAGCTTTATCATTGACTTCCTTAGAAGAAAGTCAATGGAAAATGTCTGAAATTGAAAAAATGAAAACACTGTAATATATTATGACATATGCAGTAAATAACGAAAGAATTATTAAAAAGTCTTGAAAGAATTTTCCTTTTGAGAGAACTGAGAATAGAATGCAGGGGTTGGGAACTACCAGGCTTTGGTGAAAAACCTAGAATATGTCAACTGTTAGTGCTTACCAACATGTGTATGTTTCTCTACAGTTCCCAAGCTCACATGCAGTAAAGTGGGAAGGGGAGGGATCTTTGATATGTGGGCAAAGTGATATATGCCAGTTTTTAGGGATGACCTCTAAAACTTTTGGTATGATTCAACATGCTTTCTTTCTTGTCAGATGAGCTGTGGACTCAAGTCTTAGGAGATAGTAGAACCAGTAAAAATTAAACAAAAGAACACAAGAAACAACCTGAATCCTTGAGTCTAATGTTTCATCTGACTAGTAACATCTGAATTTCCTGTGAGAAATAAAAATTTATTGTATCAAACCCCTGAAATGTTGGGGTTTTCCGTGACAGTAGTAAATTCATCATGGTGGTTTAAAAAAAAATGGCCACAATTTCCTTGACAATCTTTTGAGAAGTGGTATCTATCTATGTCCCCTTTCCTATAATCTGGACAGGTTTTAAGACACACTTATAACCAAAATAATGTGTAAGAAGTGACACTGTGTTACTCTTTGATACTGGGTCAGAAAAGAACATGTAGTTTCTGCCTTGTTCATGGCAATGCTGGACTGTGGAGCCCTCAGAAGTCTGATTACGCAGCTGCCATACTGTGAGGAAGTTCAGGCCACATGGAGAGTCTTACACACAGGATTTCTGCTAGCATTCATAGACTTCCGAGCTGAGTTATCAGAGAAAAGCTGACTCTCTGTGCCGTGCTGAACACACAATCCATGAACACAATAAAAAAGTTGTTTTAAGTCATGTTTTGGACTAATGTATTACAGAGCACAAGTAACCCAATACTCACATCACTTCAATGAATAAACAGTATCATTTGCTTTTTTTAACCTGAGCACCTGAACTAAAGCAGTTAAAGAAGAAAAAGGCATGAATTATTTATTCTTGGCTTGGAGACTTTGCTATTGTTAACTTTTTTCACCCAGGAAGTTCATCTTTCCTCCTAAAGCAGTGGCTTTCAAACTTTTTAAAGAGAAATGCACAAGAAGACATACATTTTATAAATGCACGCACCCACACAGAGGTCTTTCTTATGATGGGGTTAAGTTTCGATAAACCCATGGTTAAGTTGAAAATGTATTTAATACACCCAACCTACCAAACATCATAGACTAGCTACCGTAAATGTGCTTAGAATACTTACATTAGTCTAAAGCTGGGCAAAATCATCTAACACAAAGCCTATTTCATAATGAAGTATCGAATATCCCATATAATTGAATACTGTACTGAAAGTGACAAACAGAATGGTTGTAAGTGTACTGATTGTTAACCCTTGTGATGGCCTGGCTGATGTGGCTGCCCACAAGAGAATTTCATATGACATATGGGTAGCTCAGGAAAATATCAAGTTAAAACTCAAAGTTTGGTTTCTACCGAATGCATACTGAATTCACACCATTATAAGGTCGAAAAATCCCAAGTTATACCAGGGACTGTCTGCAATTTAAAACTCCATGAAATAATACTTCACCAAGTGCCATGTGCTGCCATTTCCACAATATACTATTTCATTTTTTTAAATGTATAGTTTTGGGGTGCCTGGCTGGCTGTGTCAGGGGAGCCTGCAACTACAGCTCTCAGGGTCATGAGTTCAAGTCCCACACTGGACCTAGAACTTACTTAAAAAATTAATAAAAATTTTAAAAACACGTAGCTGTGACTCACTACATTTCCTTGCTTATAAATGGGACTTCCACCAATGGGTCCCACACATTCCCCTTGAAAAGCACTGCTCTTAAGCCATAATCATTCTTCAAGGCCTTACTCAAGTCCAACCAATGAGCCTTTGTTGACCACTCCATTCTGAGCTCTTGTAAAATTACTACAATTTATTAGTCACATTGTGTTTTCTGTACTACCCAGGTTTTAACTTGATGTCCTAAGCTCATCTAGCGCAAGGTTCTGTCCTTTACCTCTCACATGCTAAATTCAAAGTACTCAATAAATACAATGCTTAATATCTGGCCATTGTGTTTCTCAATCTCACAATTGGTTGGGATTTTCTTTGGGGTGGCGTAAGGAAACGTGGTTTAATAATCCACCCACATATTATGCTTAATTCCAAAATGGAAGAGTACACAAAGAGTGGTGTGTAGTTTTCAAGAGAACCAAACCATCAAGGTACACACAATGTTTCTAAGAGCTTTCATTACTACGCACCGCACGAAGTACTCATCTTGACATAGCCATAAAAACGTAACAGAACCAAGTTCTCTCAGGACTAAAATATTTTTGGAATTGGAAAAATGGAAAAGTGTTCCGTGGGATCAGCATTTTTCACAACTCACTGCAACTACACCTTGAGAGTACACTTCCAGAACCGCGTGCCACTTAAGCAGGAAACTCGGCCGGCAGGGTGTGAAGCTCAGCCTCACCGAGCGGGCCTCACTGCCCTGGGATCCTGTCTCTCTAGCAGAGAGGCTACACCGCCCACAACCCGAGAGGCTAAGGCGGGACTTCCCCCTCTAACCCCGCCCCGCGTCCCTCCCCAGCCGTTACTTTCGGCGCGGGACCTGCGCGGCGCCAGGCTCTAGCAACGGCCCTAGCAACGGCCGGACTCCTCCCCCCTCCGGTGTCTCCCGGAAAGCGCTCCGCCGCGCCCGCGCGCGGCCTCAGCCGGGCGCGCGCCTCGGGCTCTGGGGGAGCCGAAGACGCGTGGAGCTGTGCGAGGACCCGCGGGCGGTGCAGGTCTGAGTCCCACTCCGATCCCTGGTGCGGGTCTCCTCGTCCCTCTGCGGACCAGTGGTCTGGCCTGAGCCGTGCGTCCGCAGGGAGTGGACGCTCCTTGGCCGGGCCTTATTGGAGGTTGTGCAGAGTGTCGCCTGTGAGCGGGGCCCTGGTCCCTGTGCGAGCGCTTGCATTTTTTAGGATCCTGTGGGCCCCTTGGGAAAAAGGCTTCCAAATTTTACCTCAAAACAAAACAAAAAATGTTTTCCCCCAACAATTATTTTTCAGTGGTTTCCGCGCCAAGGAAAGTCTGTTCTGGCATGCAGTCCCCAAGGAAGTATTTATTTTTTAGTGTTTGGAGTGGTTTGCGAGGGATTGGTAATCAGGGAAGGAGAAGCTAAGCACAGTGTGCCGTGCAGTGTATTTAACATAATAAGTAGTGGTTACATAATAAGCCAAGGAGTCTGTTTCTTATGTCTGCATTACTTCTTGAGAACATAGGACAAGTAAAGAAGTATATTAATACTTTTAAGATGCCAATTCATGGAGTTGGATGATAAAATCGCTGCTTAAATCCACAGCATTTAAGTATTACTTCTGCCCGAAACCGTAGTGTACCATGAAAAACTAAGGCAAGATAGTCTGCCTACCACATGATGGATGATGTGGGAGAGGCCACTGGTCCTGCATGAAGAGGGTGGCGCCTTGGGTTTTTCAAAAATGAATGTTGGACCTGTGTATATTATGTGACCAGGTTCTTCAAAATACTTAAGGAAAAAAAATTAAGGAAAAATGCTTTATCTAGTAGTGACTTGATCTACAATATATGGTTGGGGTGTTTTATATAGTATTCCATTGGGAAGTGACTGGTAGCTAGGAACTTTTAACAGTATCGTTTTGCAAAAAACATATATGTGTATATATATAATATATAAAATTTGCCATGCTGCCACTTGTGCCAGGTTGCAGATGGCCCATAAAGATGGTTTGTTAGGTTCTTCAGTAGGGAGATTGATACACATGATTTCTTTTTTAGAATGGTTTTGATGTGATAAGGAATTGTGGAATTCCTCCCTTTGCGCAAGACACAGAGATAGATACGTGTGATCAGTAAAGAATTCTGCTCTTGCAGAGTTGACTGCTAGGAGGGACAGCTTTGCTAAAAGGCAACTAACTACAAAAAGCAGATTTTTCCATGCTAAATAAGTGAGACCAGTAATAAATGGGCAAAGTTAAAGAGATGTTAAGAGGTTGCCATAGAACATCTAGAGTCCTGACTTTGAGACTAAAATAGAGGATTATATGCAAGGTAGAATTGATGGAACTTGGTGAGTGATTAGATTTGGGGGAAAAGAGGTTAGAGGGGGAGTAAAAAATTTGTTTTCACCCTAATTTGCAGAATGATGAGTGTACCATCAAGGCATTTATTACTTTTTTAGGAATAAATTCTTTTTATGTTTTCTAAGTAACCCTCAAAACTTTCATCAATAAACCTCAAAAGAATTTGATGTTCATAAGCATGTTTTGAAGGTTGTGAATCGTTACATTTGCAACAAACTATTTGTACACATTTGAGGCAGGCTATTGGCTAGGTCAGGACCGATGCCCTTGTCATGTGGTTTCGGAGACCTTTGGAGAGAACTGTCCATAACTAACCACTTTTGGCGTCTTTTGTGTGGCCACCACAGCCATAAGTGAGCGTATAGGTGAAACAGGAGGGGGGAGCCATGAACATTTCCTTTTCACTGTCTCATAGGTATTTATGTTGTTTGATTTTGTAGAGGAAGGACATTTATATAAGGCTTCACTAATATCCATTTGGCTGTTTGGAAGGCCAAGCGGAATATAGGGGAATATTTCTGAGGCAGAATGCACTTAGAGGGCCCTAGAAAAACTCACAAGTAGTTTTCCACTGAATGTCAGGCAACCACATTGACCTTCTTGACATCCCCAGTAACTGTGTACGTCAGCCCCATATTGCTTGAGTTCTTTGGTGGCATATGCAAACCTTCTAAATAGTTACTGGAACACCCAGGAAAGTGGAGTCAGGTTGAATTAGTCCAGTCCAGTTCCTTTATACAATGAGTCCCATGATGAAGTAATTCAAGACTATTACAACCTAAAAACGTTTTTTCATAAGGACCTCCGGCAACACCAGAGCAAACCCAAACCAAGATTTAGGTGAAACTTAACTAGCTTCCTAAGTGCAGTAATGGGACCTCTTTTGGCTTATGACAGTTGACCTTTGGTTGCCCAATAAGGGATTTGTAGCTCCGATTTCTGGAGACTAATAGTATCTCTTCCCAGACTTTTAAGGATGCTCCTGTCCTTAGAATGATATTTTTTTAAATTTTAGTCAAGATTTCTTTACCCGACTCTGTAGATGGACTTCTAGAGATCTGTAAACCACATGAAATTGTGTGCAAAATATTGTTTCTGTGTATGCATCCATGTGAGAGGTCTAAGACTCTCTCACATGATCTTAAATGGATCTGAGACTCAAGAAAAGGAGGCAGCTTGGTAAATTTACTTTGAGTAAATTTGGCCAATATATTTTATTTTCCCAGTATATTTTAATGTATTTTTCTTCAATGACAAGCGTCTTTTTTCTTTGGGTCTCAAGCTTACTGGTATTTACAATCTATAAAAAAAACTCCTGATGAGTAATTAAATTAGTTTTACTAACTTCTTGTTGGTAAATTATGTTGAATATTATGTTCCACTGGACTTTTTGTTCACTTTCTATTTGGGATACCACAGAAAAGTTTCCTGCTGCAGTCACAGCATTTCTTCTCTTAGTGTTTGTACTCAAAGTGCCTGGGGCCTCATAGTTAAACACCACAATGCCATAAGGCTTTATAATGAAAGACTTATTTTACAGCTTTGGAATGCATATCAAATCAAAAGGTCCCCAGTCTCTTTTCTCCCTAAAAAGATAACTGCTTACAGAATATTTGAGTAACAGTTTGGACAGCCATTATTCTTTGAAAGAAATATTTAAATGGGAAAGTAATTTTACTATTTTATCTCTAGAAGTGAAGCATCTGAATGATTTATATTTTTAAAAAGCAGTATGAAATCTTCAAGCGAGGACATTAGTGTTACTTTGTAAAATTTTTAAGTTTATAAGATCACACTTTATTTTTCTGGGTATGTATTTCACCTTTTGGGATAGTTTACAAATTATAATTGGTAGTAGATGCCTATCCTATTTTAGTGGATGTTTAGTTATGTTTGTGTGTGTGTTTTAATTTAAGTTGAAGAGGAATATATCTCTTAGAGCATAACCAACTAAATTTTACTGATTTCACTGGAACCTTGTATTTTCATTAGGATTTAGGTTGATATTTGATATCATGTAACATCAGTTTAAAGTCAGAGCCTACAGGGTTGAATACATTCCTGGCTGATACTAATATTAACCATTACATTCCTAAATAAAACAAGAGTCACTAAAAAATGGATTGTTGGTACCTAAGTTTTATATTTAAATAACTTTTCTAAGATAGCATCTTTTTATTTTTATGGAGGGAATGGCCCAGAAGGGTAATATATTGAGATTATTGCTTTTTAATTTTGTGTTTTAAATCATGCTAATTTAGTGGCTTAAAAAGCTTATTAACATTTTTAAATAAATACAGCAGCACACAGTTTTAAATTAAATTGAGTGATTTTCTTTGTGGAGACAAGTATAAAATATTTCCTATCTTTATTTTGCCCCCACTTTTTGTTTTTTGCAGCACACCTATGATGTATGTTTTAGAAATAGATGTTAAACTTTGGTTCGAATGAAAAATGTCTGTCAATCCACCTATATTTCTCAAAGACAAAGAAGAAAATAATTCAAAATTTGTGGAAATACAACAGTCACAAACTACTTCCATAGCTGCAGAAGATCCTCTTCAAAACTTATGCCTAGCATCTCAAGAAGTTCTTCAAAAAGCTCAGCAAAGTGGAAGATCAAAATGTCTCAAATGTGGTGGTTCAAGAATGTTCTATTGCTATACATGTTATGTCCCAGTTGAAAATGTACCTATTGAGCAGATGCCACTTGTGAAGGTTGGTAAGAAATTTAATTATTTGAAAGTAGGAAAAGAGGTTTTAAAAAGACATCGCATATATACCTGCTCTAAAATAATTGATAAGCTTGATAAATAGCGTCATTGTGGGAATGAATACTATTAATAGAAAATTTAAACTTACAGAGTGGTAAATCTATTTCTTTTTCTTGTCTCTGGAATAAGAGATTCACATTGCTAAAATACTTGGGTCTGAGTAGTATTGTTTTGAATGAAATCAATTACTTTTTCATTAATGATTATAATTCATCTAAAACATAGGAAAAAATATGGCATAAACATGAATAGTACAAGAGACAAGTATATAGCTTGCCTGAAGGAACTTCAAAAACTACTTCAAGGCCTTGGACTTCTTTTTAAAAAAACATATCCTAAAGAAACTAGGATTGATGTTTGTTTAGGTTTTTGTAGAACAAGCTTATTACCACCATCCTACACTAGGAGATAGAGCTCATGTCAGTGACCTAAACTAAGTAAACTTGAAAAGGCTACGTATTCATTGGGCCATATTATAATTGTAGTTATTTAAGTCAGATTTTAAAAAATTGATTTGAATTGATTGCTTACGCTATACTTTTTCTTGCTTACCAAGATACTCCTGTGTAGGTGAAAGGTGTATATACCATGATATCTTTGTAATCAAAGAGTTTATGACATATATGTCAACTTGTCTAACATTTACATGAACTTGGGTAGTAAATCAAATAATGTGTAAAATTTGCTGCCTATTAGGGCTTTAGAGAGACTAAACTCTACACATGGGCTCATTAGAATTTGTTGGTAAGAAAATAAGTTGAAACTATATTCAAAAATATTTAATATGGTGACTTTAAGATTCATTTAAATTTGAAGTAGAATACTTTAATACTTATATTTTGTTACTTGGATTTCATTTTGGCTTGTATGCTGTCTTGTCAAGTTCATGGTCTCCTGAGAGGTCTAAAATCACACTTACTTACAGGCTATTGGAAAGTTTACTGGTCAAGAAGAAATAGGCATGGAATCTAATCAGCTTCATAGTTACCTTAAAAAAACTGAAAGCTTGAGGAAAATAATTTTTTTTTAAGTTTCCTATTATCTTGCAAGAATGTTACATTTCAAAGTATAGCTTTTAAAGTATACACAGAATTATTCTATCTTCTGTTCATATCATAGCCACATAAAGAGAGTATCCTTTTAGAAGTTTTAAGATGTATTGTGTTCCAAAGGATTGAAGATCAGAATAATAAAAGTCATTAACATACTGACTTTTCATAGAAATTTAAGAATAGAGGATTATTTTCCAAATCAGTGACTCAAAACACTATGCCAAGGGTTTGATCAACTCTAAATAGCCTACCGGATCATGCAGAGTTTTTAAAAGTGTTTATATGTTAATGGCCATATATAAAACTCAGTATGTTAACATATATTAATAGTAATAAAAACTCTGTAAATTTTTATTTCTAATGTTTACTTTATTTTTACAAATCATTCAGCATTTGCTTTTAGATAGCCTGCTTGGGAAGGAAAGACGACTACATGATGAGTAAGTGCCTCCCAAGCTTTAAAGTTTAGTCTATGGAATAAATTCATAAATACTGATTCTTTTCATGCAGAATATGATTTTTTTTAATGTCATGAGAAATGCATAAGTAAAAGATGCTCTTGGGTATTTTTTAAAAAAGGAGTCCCCCCCCCCCCCAAAAAAAATCATGAGGTAAAAGAAATCTTCATCTTCAGTAGAGTCCTAGAATTTAATTTTTTTTTTTAAGGTTCATTCATTTTTCAGAGACAGAGTGTGAGTGGGGTTGGAGCAGAAAGAGAGAGGGAGACACAGAATCCAAAGCAGGCTCCAGGCTCTGAGCTGTCAACACAGAACCCGACACAGGGCTCGAACTCACAGACCGCAAGATCATGACCTGAGCTGAAGTAGGAGGCTTAACCGACTGAACCACCCAGGTGCCCCTAGAACCCTAGAATTTTATTTATTTATTTATTTATTTATTTATTTTAAATTTATTAACGTTTATTTATTTTTAAGACAGAGAGAGACAGAGCATGAACGGGGGAGGGCCAGAGAGAGGGAGACACAGAATCTGAAACAGGCTCCAGGCTCTGAGCTGTCAGCACAGTGCCCGATGCGGGGTTTGAACTCACGGACCGCGAGATCATGACCCGAGCTGAAGTCGGCCACTTAACCGACTGAGCCACCCAGGCGCCCCTAGAACCCTAGAATTTAAAAGACTGTTTTTTGGGAAAGTTGATAATCACACAGGAAAAGGCTTAGGGTTCCTGCTAATGGCATTTTAATAAATTGGGGCAGAAAGATTTGGTAAATATTTTATAGGAATTATAGGTGTTAGAGAACAGATGTTCTTTACGTATTTGAAAACAGAACATCTCTACTTGAACTATGGTAAACACTGCTGGTGTTACTCTGTACCCTGTCATTATTTAAGAAGTATCTTCCTTTAAAATGTGTGAACTAGAGTACAAACAGTATTATTTCCACAATTTGATCTGTGCTTTTGTTTCATAGTATCAGAAACTTCAGGGACCTATACTGGGTCCCAGGATACTTCTTGAGCACAAAGTTTGCATAATTGTCTTATACTTGTAGAATTTAGTCCATGATAGGCTAGGTACATGACTTTTAAATATATGAGTAACACTCTATGTCCTTGATGTAAATGGTACCCTTCAGACATAGCCAGTTAATCAGAAATGTCACCTTTGGAATTTTCAGCTCTACTCATCAGCCATAGAAGAAAGTCAGTTTTACTAGTAATAGAATACTTTGTCACAATGTGCTTTCTTTTTCTTCTTTCCTCTTTCTATCTGCCCTGGGCTAAGATAATGCTGACCTGGGACTGAGAGACCCTGGGGAAAGGGAATGTAGTGTCAACTGAGACTGAGCATCATGAGGAAATTCTGACGTAGAGTTCAGCCAGAAGTAGACTGATGTAAAATCATTTGTGAACTGCCTACTTAAATGGTAAATTTTCTATAACTAGAAGTTGGTTTGGTGATTTGAAGCAATTGGCCCTAATTGGTCACTAGGCCCAAGTGGGGAGGGAAGGAGATTTGGCGTTTGAAACCCTAAATTGAAAATTACTTGGGGTACATATTTATGGCCCTTCTGGGATATATACCCTCCTTTTCCACACAGTCACCCAGAAAAGTAAAGTATGTGCAGTTGGGACCATCTAGTAGCGTGCGGCAACTGCTCCTTTAAAAACCAGCTCTAGAATTAATGATACGTACAACAATATGGATGACTCTCAGAACAATTATTCTGAGTGAAAGAAGTCAGATGAAAAGAGTACATACCATATTTGTATATTAATTTATGAATGATTATTTCAGTAAAAAATACATATTCAAGAACCAAAAAAAAGAAACCCCAACAGAAAAAGAAAAGAGCATATACCATATTATTTCATTTATATAAAACCTTAGAAAATGCAAACCTATAGTGATAGCAGAGCAATCATCATTGCCTAGGGACTGTGAGTGGTAGTTGATGGGGAAAGGGGAAGGAGGGAGGCACAAGAAGGCTTTTTGGGGGCGACAGATAAATTTGTGATCTTGATTGTGGTGATGAACTCAAGGGTGTTAAAATTCATTATATTGTATACCTTAAATATGTGGCATTTATTATACCTATTTTATCCCTTTATTAAAGCTATTTTAAAAAACAAAAATAGTTTTGTACTCCAGGGTAAAATAACTTGCCCCAGGGTAAATACCTAGAATCCTACCTAAAATCCTGTTTTGGGTAAGGCGGAAGCTGGAAGAGTGTTTATCATAACAAATAAATCATTTATAATCAGTGAAGAATCCAACTTGGAGTTTCTTATATGTTATGGGGGGGATATGACTTGGCTTTCATTTTCATACTCCTGACTGTAGCACCTGTATATGCATTATACAGAAAACTAAATCAAACAAGTCAGTGAAATGATAGTAAAATCTCACTCAAGAAATGCAAGAGAATATTATTTTTACAAAGAGGCAGGACATAATCCATAACAAAGAAACTTTAAGGAAAATAGACAAAATTATTTTGAAGAGAGTTAATTTTTATATAAAGTGTGCACCTCTTGGACCTGTTACTTTTTCCAATTGACGATTATTTCATTTTTGCTGTGAAAGGCCACTGATGAGAATCATGATGTTCGCAACAAAGGGTAATACCTTTGATCTCGAAGGACATGTAGGGAATAAAATTTGACTTGAAGTTTAGATGTGAAGCCTTTGCCCAAACTTATATTTCCTTTTATTGTGTCATAAAATTAACAAACCTAGAGTTTATAGAAATTATAAAAAATGTTCTTGGCACAGATACTGAAATGCAAGGAATTGGGCTCCCTGCCTATGTAACGTAAATGAAAATGACCTTGAAACTTTGCTTTAAGAGCAGATTCTATGTTAAAGGAGTTGGAAATAGTTGTTTAGTATTTGATCAACAATATCAAGGAAGAAATTTGGGTTTGCTTTATGGCTCTTAGAATTCTTAATATTCTAGTTTAGAAATGTATGATTTTCAAATTATATTTGTAGGAGCTTAGTGTGAACTTACTTTTTTGGCCTTAAAGATTATTTTTATTAACATAAAAATTAGAATTTTTATGTTTGTTGTGTTGATTTCTCTTTTTTTTTCATTTTAGCTTCCACTGAAGATTGACATCATTAAACATCCAAATGAAACAGATGGCAAAAGTACTGCTGTACATGCAAAACTATTAGCACCTGAATTTGTAAATATTTACACGTATCCTTGTATTCCAGAATATGAAGAAAAGGACCATGAAGTAGGCAGCTTATTTTTTTACAACTCTTCACATTAAGTCTAAAAATGAATTTTTTTAATGTTTATTTTTTTTTTGAGAGAGAGAGAGTCAGAGTCAGAGTGTGAGTGGGGGAGGGGCAGAGAAAGAGGGAGACACAGAAACTGAAGCAGGTCCCAGGCCCTGAGCTGTCAGCACAGAGCCTGATGTAGGGCTCAAACTCAAGAACAGGGAGATTATGACCTGAGTGGAAGTTGGATGCTTAACTGAGCCACCCAGGTGTCTCTAAAAATGAATTTTAAATTCCATTACCTTTATAAGCTTACTTGAACATAATTTAATATTTTCTTAATGACCTAGAGTTATTTTTTTATAGCAATAAACATACAAATTATTTACTTCATTGGTATCTTCAAAGATCAAATGATTTTAGATTGTTAAGGCTTTTTTGAATCTCGTCTTTCCACTTTATATAGTTTTTCTGCATTATTTCTTCAGGTTTTTATTTACTGCCAATATTACTGTCCCTGCTTTTACTTTCTTCCCTCTCCATTTTCCTAACTATAGTACATACAGATCTAATTTGATACGAACTAAGAAACCATATTATGAACATAATGGGAACATATTCAACATGTTTGTTTCTTGTCAAGTTTTAAGTCAGAATTTATTCATTTCAAAGATCATAATAGCACACTGATAACTTAAGTTTCTTTGCTTTAGGTTGCACTGGTTTTTCCTGGACCTAAGTCTATTTCAATAAAAGATCTTTCTTTTCATCTGCAAAAAAGGATTCAAAATAATGTTAGAGACAAAAATGACCCTGAGAAGCCATCTGTTAAGCGCAAGAAAACTGAAGAACAGGATTTAAATGACAGCAAGGGCCAAGACACAACACTGAAAAAAATTATATTTATCGATAGCACCTGGAACCAAACAAACAAAATATTCACTGATGAGAGACTTCAAGGTAAGAAAAACAAATTTTCTATGGATTGCTCTGTCTCCCAACTTTCATTTAAAAAAACTTCAAACCTGCAGATTATTGGAAGAATTGCACTGAATACCCATACATTTTGCCACATTTGTTTTATTCTCTATTATATGTGTGTTTATACTTAGATATATCATTCATTTTTGGTTGAACTGCTTGAAAGTAAGTTGCAGACTTGGCAACACTTCACCCTTAAATACCTAACTACATCTTTTAAGAATAATTGCAAAGTCACAATACCATTATCACTCTAAGCAAATTAACAAAAGTTCTCTAATCTGTAATACAGAACATAGTCCATATTCACATTTCCCTAATCGACCCAAAGTATCTTTTGTAGCTCTTTTTTCCTTCATATCCCATGTAGTTATTAGGCGTCCTCAGTCTGATTTAACATAGAGC
Source organism: Panthera uncia (assembly GCF_023721935.1). Classification (NCBI taxonomy): domain Eukaryota; kingdom Metazoa; phylum Chordata; class Mammalia; order Carnivora; family Felidae; genus Panthera; species Panthera uncia. Next base: position 91,037,014 of record NW_026057582.1, read on the forward strand.
TTCTCCTGTTTTTGTTTTCTATGACTTTGGCTGGCGTGAGGAGGACCGGGCAGTTGTCTGAATGCTCCATCATAATTAGATTCACTTCAGTATTTTTGCAAGGATACGTCGTGATAAGGATAAATCTAGGGTTGTCCATGGCAATTCCAGTTTATACTTGTTCTGATATGATTATTAACAGCATTCCCTTTCATTCTCAGAAATGAAGCTCTTTAACTTACTAATTATATGACTACCCTATTCATAGGTAAAGTTATATACTTATTGCATCAAATCAAGAGACATATAATGTAAGTTCCATTATTGGAACATTACATTCTTATGTAAAGAACTCTTCTCCACACCCCCCTTCTTTTTTTTCACTCTCCCCCTGCCCCTTTTTGAGGTCACTGTACATTTTTAGATTTCCTTTTAGTTCATCATACGTAATATGTTGTGATTGTATCTTTTTTGATGCCCACATTGTCTCAACTTTTGCTAGTGGAGGCCTTCAAGCCCTGTCTGTGTCATGGCCTCATTAGTCTTTTCTGGTACAACAGGATGTCCCAAGTTCACTTGTACTTTTTTCCTGCCCCAGATCTAGAACCAATGATTGATTATACAAAGGAGCTGTGGTTCTTTTTAGTGGGGACTAATATTAGAAATCAAGAGCTGGTAAATTTATTACAACTTGGATGTCATTGCTACAGTGGATAGAGCCAAGGAAAATGCACATATATCATGAGTTCACATGGATAGTTCCAATTCCAAGATTTAACTTCCCAGGGATTTTCTTTCTTTTGTTTTACCTTTGTATTTCTCTGTCTCTTAGAGTGAAAAGTTTAGTTCCTAATAAAATGGTTTAAAAGAGTTTCTTCACTTGCCCAACTAGCACAGCTAGTAATTTGAAGAACAGGAACTCATGTTACCTCTCTTGTTTACTTGCACCTTACTTAGTTCTTCAGGGTTTTTCAGTAGTTTCTCTAAATACTTTAGATTTATTTCCAGCTCTTGATAGCTTTGTTTGTGTACCATGTTTGATTAGAAGGCAAGAGAGCTACCCAGTTGGTTTTAGACAGTTGCCAAAACAGTTTCAACCTGGGAGACCCTTTCTCAGGCTATTGTTAAAAATGCACATCACCTAGAAAAGAAAGTTTATGACACTTCTTTGGAGTTTAACTTGTGTTAACTAATCTCAAACTAACGTGAGTGACAATACTAGATTTAATTTACATAGTTCATACCTCTGAGGTCAACATACATGTTGGTAAGATTGCTTTGTCATTCTGATTGTGTGCATACCTGTGTGTTTGTTGGTGAGAATGATAAGCAGAAAGATAGAGACAGAGAAATTGTGTGTGTGTGTGTGTGTGTGTGAGAGAGAGAGAGAGAGAGAGAGGGAAAGGGGGGGGAAGTGGGAAGGAGAGAGACAAAGAAACTACAGAGTATAAGACCTAGAAGAATCTTTTTGCTGATATTTAATAGAGGGATGGAGCCCTAAGGCCCGACTCTTTGGAGCACTCCCTGCCACACTGCATTGGATGGTTACAGCAGCACCTTATTCCTCAGTTTGAAGATTTTTCTGAACTACTTTCTTTACAATTATCTTATATGGTAATTGAAAGGATCAAATGAAAGAACATGAGTGAAAGCAGTTAAAAAAACTATAAAAGGAATTATTGAGGCACAATTCAAAAATCTGTTTTCAGAGTGTTCATATTTGAAATTAAGGCTTCAAATCAGATTTGTACCAAAATTTCTGTTATTCCTTTCCAGATCACATAGTAGGTATCCTGTATTTTTAAAAGGGGATTTCTTAATTCCTTCAAAACCATGAAATCTGCATGTCCTACTTCAACCCCTCTCCCTTCTAGTGCCTTATTGCACCACAGGGACTACTTCAGGCTTTGCACATACTTAACAGTCTCTGTATATGTGAAAAAACAGTTTCCAGAAAAACCAAATTACTTCCTCAAGACACAACCCATGTTTGCTATAAATCATTGCCTTTGGGTTTTAAAACATTTTATCATTTGATGGGATTAAACTGAACAAACCAGCTTTTTTTTTTCAATATATGAAATTTATTGTCAAATTGGTTTCCATACAACACCCAGTGCTCATCCCAAAAGGTGCCCTCCTCAATACCCATCACCCATCCTTCCCTCCCTCCCACCTCCCCATCAACCCTCAGTTTGTTCTCAGTTTTTAAGAGTCTCTTAAGCTTTGTCTCTCTCCCACTCTAACCTCTTTTTTTTTTTTTTCCTTCCCCTCCTCCATGGGTTTCTGTTAAGTTTCTCAGGATCCACATAAGAGTGAAACCATATGGTATCTGTCTTTCTCTGTATGGCTTATTACACTTAGCATTACACTCTCCAGTTCCATCCATGTTGCTACAAAGGGCCATATTTCATTCTTTCTCATTGCCATGTAGTACTCCATTGTGTATATAAACCACAGTTTCTTTATCCATTCATCATGAACACACCAGCTTTAAACCTCAGATAAAACCCTCAAATGTAATGTATTGGAAATTGTTTCGGTTATCTTATGAATGCAGAGGTTAAGAATCTCTTTAAAAATGTAGAAACATACTGTTTTGCCACATTTTACAGAGAAATAGCTCTGAATGTTTTACTCTTGGCAAAATAAAACATTTGAAGGTTGAGCGCATAATTTAATCATAAAATGTGAACTTACACGTGAAGAGTGATATAACATTCTTGAAGATTCACCATAGGAAGCCTTAGAAGAAGGTGGTGAGGAAGGATGGTTGCTTTTGTTGGAGAGGCAGTCCAAATTATAAAAACTGGGATTATATTATAATTTGTTTTATGGGTACCTGGGTGGCTCAGTCAGTTAAGCATCCAACTTCAGCTCAGGTCATGATTTCATTGCTTGTGAGTTTGAGCCCGGTGTCAGGTTCTGTGCTGACAGCTCAGAGCCTGGAGTCTGCTTTAGATTCTGTGTCTCCTTCTTTCTCTGCTGCTCCCCATTCATGCTCTGTCTCTGTCTCTCTCTCTCTCAAAAATAAATAAACATTTAAAAACATTTTTTTTAAATTAGCCAGCCATCTCCTTTCATTTTGACTGTATTCATATAATGTTTAAAGTGACTGCTTTTTTTTAGATTAAAAGCATTGCCTGAACTGTAATCAGTGTGTAAGTGAGTGCTGTATCATATACTGCCTCATTCAGTCCTCACAACGACAGTATGAGGATAGCTCAAGATTTTTACTCTTACTTTTCAGTTGAAGAAATTCAGGCAATAATTTTGAAGGGAAAAGCCATTTATAATTATCTGCTTTAAAATTCTGCTAAAAAAGATTTGCTGATTTCATCATAAAATTATTGATTGTCAAAAAATGCTAGCAAAAGAATTTTTTAATATATGTGTTGAGCTTTTAAAAATAAATAATTTCTATATAATCCCATGCCTGTGTTTTTCAGTGTGTTTTCAAAGGTTCTAAATACTTCCAAGAAAATCTTTAAAACAGGATGGATTAATGGTAGTAATCACTAACTCTTGATTTTTATACTTAACATTTTAGAACATATTAGGTGTATTAGAAACCAGCATTATTTAGTAGTTACTTTTGGTTTGTTTTTTAGAAATTGCATTGTGATATCAAATCCTATGTTAACATTTTAATTGTACTAATTAGGACATTTTCAAATGTTTGCCTTTACTTCTTGGATATAGTCAACATTAATACAAATAGTCAAGGGGCGCCTGGGTGGCGCAGTCGGTTGGGCGTCCAACTTCAGCCAGGTCACGATCTCGCGGTCCGTGAGTTCGAGCCCCGCATCAGGCTCTGGGCTGATGGCTCAGAGCCTGGAGCCTGTTTCCGATTCTGTGTCTCCCTCTCTCTCTGCCCCTCCCCCGTTCATGCTCTGTCTCTCTCTGTCCCAAAAATGAATAAACATTGGAAAAAAAAAATACAAATAGTCAAAAGAGTTTGGTTTGGGTTGTTACAACTTTTGTGTATCTTTGAATCAAAATTATTCACACTGAAATATTTTCAGGGCACCTGGGTGGATCCATTGATCAGGTCATGATCTCACAGTTTGTGGGTTTGAGCCTGGCATCAGGCTCTGTGCTGACAGCTCGGAGCCTAGAGCCTGCTTTGGATTCTGTGTCTCCCTCTCTTCTGCCCTTCCCTTGCTCATACTCTGTCTATCTCTCTCAAAAATAAATAAAACATTAAAAAAAATCAAATTGGAATATTTTCAAAATACCCAGATAGAATACTTTAAAGGTTGTGATTTGTCCATTCATTCAGTAATATTTGTTGAACACCTGCTCCTGGATAGGTGATGTCCTAGATTGGGGAATAGAAAGGAGAATAGAGCAATCTCTCTACCCTCTAGTTGATCACAGTGGCTATTAGTTAGGGTTGTGTCTCCCCATATGAAACAGAAACCCAGATGGAATCTTAAAACAAGTAGTGAGTTTACTTTTCATGGGTAAAAGTCCAGAAATAGGTAGTCCAAGCTATTATAAGGACTTCACAATGCCTGTAAAGATTCATACTCATTCCATTTTATTCCTCCATCACTTTAATCCTTGTAAGATAGCTGCTAGGTCCCAAGACAAACCATATATATTCCAGTTGTTATATGCCCACTGAGTCTGGCTCTTTCATTGAAAAATAAATATATAATATAATAATAGCTTTCTTGGAATTTTCTCCTAGGAGTTTTCATTTTTTCTTCTTTGGCCAGAATGGTTCACATGACCACTCTGGCTATGAGTAGAGCTGGGACATAGTTTTTATTTTTAGCTGGACACTTGCCATACTGAACAGGATTGAGGTTTGTTAATATTGAGAGAAGGAGAACATGAATATTGAGAAGATAGTGGACATTGTCTGCCATGTAATCTATTACAGGAGGCAGACAAGTAAGCAGGTAAGAAAATTCAATAAATTTTAGATGCAGGGGTAGCATTGAGGAGACACAATCCTGTTCTTCGTGGATTCCCTGAAGGATTAACTGTTTCTGTTGAAATCTTGATGGATAAAGGGCTGAGGCCTGGGCAGTTCAGTCAAAGGGAATGGCATATACACAAAGATATAAAAACATCATTTTACATTCAGGACACTGAAAAAGTTGAATATGGTGTAGAATGTGTACGTATATAAGAATGGTAGGAGAAATAACTGTGAAGAAATACAAACTGTGAATGCCCTTGAATATCATGCCTGGGAATTCGGTCTTTTTTTCCACAGGTGCTATGACACTTGTAGAGAATTTAATGCCAGACATTGACATGATTAGATTTGTATTGTAAGCCTAATGGGAAGAACAGGGCTGGGACCTGACTTCTGGCTCTCATTCTGCCACTAAATAGGCAAAGGTGTTATTTATATTACTTTTTAAACTAAGTTATAACACATGTGAAAGAACATATATATATATAATATAATGTTATAGCACATGGTGATATAATGAATAATTAAGAACCCAGGCACCAGAATTGTATCAATAACTTATCTACCTATGTTCTTCCCTGCGTGACTCCCCTTCTCCCCTGATCAGAGGTAACTTTTCTCCTGAATTATGTTTTCATCATTCCTTTGTGTTTTATTTATATGCATCAGCTTTCATAATCTTTGTTATTTAGTTTTTTTATTTTGACCTGCATGTTGTATTCCCGGGGACCTGCAATCTAAAGTCACCATTTTGTTTCTAAGGTTTACCCCTGTTGTTACATGATTAACTCTAGTTTATTCATTTTCACTGCTGTGTATTATCTGTGTGAATATACTACAGTTTATCTAGTCTCCTATTGATGAAACACTTGAGTTAATTCTAGTTTATGCTCTTACAAATTATGCATCTGCGAATACTCTTATGCATGTACAAGGTTCCTTAAGGAAACATACCTTGAAGTGGAATCGTTGGGTTGTTGCATATGAGAATGCCCACTTCTACAAGGTAATGCCAACTGTTTTCCAAAGTGTGGGTATACAGATTTATACACCCGTCATTAATGTATAAGAGTCCCCATTGATCCATGATGCCTCCTATCTTGGTATTGTCAGATGTTTGATTTTTGCCAGTCTAGCAGGTATAAAGTGGCATCTCATTGTGATCATAATTTGCCTTTCCCTTAGTTAATAATTGGATTGAGCATCCTTTTGTTCATTTATTTGGCCACACGCATCCCGTTCTGTGAAACAATTATGTGCATCTTTCTAATTTTTTAAAATTGATTTGTAGGAATTCTTTAGATCTACTAGAATGTATATAATAATGTTTTGAAATATCTCCTTGTAGCTTATGACTCATCTTTTAAATTTCTTTATGGTATCTTTTGAGGAATAGAAATTCTTGATGTAGAATTCAATCTTTCATGTTGAGCACTTGCTATGTCTTGTATAAATCCTCTCTACCCTAAGACACTATATTTTTAGTAATTTGTTTATTGATTTTAAAAGTATTTTCTCTGTAAGTAATGTCAATTGTGTTTCTTCCTTTCCGGTTCTTACACATCTAATTAATTTATTGTTTTTTTACTGTGTCAGCTCAGACCTCCGGGTTGACCCTCCAATGTTGAGGGAAGCCCTGTAGACAGACTGTAGAGGTCATCCTGTGTTTCAGTCTCAGAATCTTTTACATGGAGGGTTTCATCTATTCATGTTTGCTATGAGTATTGATATTTTGGGATGTATTTCTACCATCTTAATTTTATCCTGTTGTTTACTTTTTTTGTTGTTGACTTTTTTTCAAGTTTTTATCTTTTTCCATTCTGTAATATTCCTATTTTGGTTCTTTTAGAAAATTGTACTCTGCACATGCAACTTATTTGAAGTCAAACAGTATTTTAAACAAGATTTTAACCTTCACTTTTGAACACGCTAAGCACTTAGCAGACAATGTTTGATTCAACTTCCTCCTTGTTCACTAAGTTACTGTTATTTTCTTCATTATTTTTGTTCTGTCCTGTATCTTCAGCCCACAGATTAGATATGGTTATTGTTTTTGTTTCATTCAGGTAGCATTTATTTGGATTTGCATAGATGTTTATTGTTTTCTTTGCTCACCTTTCCTTTAACCCAGACTGTCTTTGCTGAAATACATTCCTTAGCAATTACTTTCATTTGGTTTCCTGTTGGCATGTGTTCAGTTTTTGTTACTTTACTAATGTTTTCATTCCTGTTATTAATATATAGTTCTGCTGAGTACACAATTTGAGGTTGTTAGTTTTTTCTCTTGACACTTTGAAGGTTTTATTCTGGAGTCTTCAGTACTTTACTATTGCTGATAAAAAGTCTCCTATCATTCCCGTTACCATTCTTTTGTATATGATCTGCCACTTCTTAATCCCTGCTTTAAAAATCTCTTTAACGTTGCTCTTTTGCAGTTATTCTATTGTGTGATGGATCTAGGCCTTGATTTCTGTAGATTTATTCTGCTTGAGATACATTATTTCATGGATCTGTGGCTTTGCATTTTTAAAAATAGTCTATGGAAAAGTCATGGACATTATCTCTTTAAATACTATCTCTCCTCCATTCTCTGTTCTCTCCCCCTGCAAGTCCTATGTAGACATTTGATCCTCCTTATCTCTTAAAAATCTTAATTTTTTACAGTATTTTATTTCTTGTCATTCTTTGCTGCATTTCTGAAGTAGCTTTTAGGTTAAAGAGAGGTGTGATAGTAGGGAATCATTGGTAACTCAAAAGTTCCTTATCTGGGTAGGGAGGCTCATTTTAATACTCCCTTCTCCCTTTAATACTACTTTCTCACTTTGAAATAAATATGCTTTATAAAAAGTATAGCAAAATAAATATAATGTGAATCTAAGTAGTGGTCTAAGGTGCTAAAAGCATTTTGGGTTTGTATGTTGACATCTGAGTTTTAAGAGGTCAAAGAACTGTTCTGTGATTTCATGAATTATTTCCTCTTTAAATGCACAGGAGTAAGACATTCTAGCTGACTGTGTCATTGAGGCCTCATGTACAGATGTGGCAGAGCCAAAGAAACAACATTAGGTACTCTGTTCATGAATATATAGCCAAAAAGTGATAATCCAGAAGTCAACTTTAACTATATTAAGGACCATTAACCTGCCTATCTCTCTCAGTGAGTTTTAGAATGATGTTTGAAATGTCAGTTTATCAAGGAAATGAAACCTTCTGAATATTGGTGAATTTAGTCCTGTCACTGGTTAAAATGTAAAAAGACACTGGTAGATAGAAAATAGCATCTTGATTACTTTTAACTCATGGTTGCAAGTTCTAAGATTTATGTATAAGATTTTGTTCTGTGTTTTATATTGCTTCTGTATTTACCTTAATGCATTTAAGAAAATACCCTATTTGGTTGGGGTTAAAGGAACTTGTCTATTCTCTTAAAAAAATTCTTAAAATAATTAAGAGAAATTATCATTATTCTGCCAGATCCTGTGGTTAATAAAAAATATTTATACTTATTTGTTTTTGGCAGGACTGTTACAAGTTGAATTGAAAACAAGAAAAACTTGCTTTTGGCGCCATCAAAAAGGAAAGCCAGACACCTTCCTTTCCACAATTGAAGCTATTTACTACTTTCTAGTAGACTACCATACTGATATATTAAAAGAGAAATACCAAGGACAATATGACAATCTCTTATTTTTCTACTCTTTTATGTACCAGCTGATAAAGAATGCCAAATGTTCTGGAGACAAGGAAATGAGAAAACTTATCCATTAGTTTTTAAAAAGCTACTTATGTCATTTTATTTTGCTAAAAATCAATAAACCTTTACTTGTGCTTTGTTTATTCTTAGGAAATATTAATATATAATGTCTGTTAGATCACTTGAGAAAATAAGGTTTCATTCATTTACCTCATTTTCTAAGGGAATTTTTAGAGATAGTATTGACTGAAACACTCATTTCAGAAGTTATTTGCTCAAGTTGGGTATATCTCAGTTCATTACTACATTTTAATATATGTTATGTTTATGTAATTAGATATAATAGTTGTTTAGGGATCTTCATATTTTTCTGTCTATATCCACTACCACATTTGGAGGTAGATGGGATCAGAATCTCCTCACTGAAAATGAAGTCATAAATACTTGGCTTGAGGTTTGTGGCAAACATAGGCAGAACTAGACTTGCAACTTTAGTGGCTAGGGCTGTTTCTGTAAGTCCACACTGCCTGTGATGGACATTTGTTGCTTTTTACATTTGCCTGACATCTTTTTTAGGCAGAAATTACTGGCAGTCATGTCCTACCATGGGTAAGGACATATGACCCAGTTTAGCAAACGAAGTGCCTGGTGGTTGAGCCAAGGATGAGCACATGACCCAGCATCCTTTCTGACAAGTGATGTGAGTGCTGTAGGAGATAGGGTTTATTCTTCAAAAAGCAATATGGTGCACAGATTCTAGAGCTAGCTACTTGAATCTAAATCTTAGCTTTTCTTTTTCCTCTTACCAGTCATATGTCAGTTGCTTCATTTCTAAAGAGATGATAGTACAGTTGCCACCTTATAGCATTATCGTGAGGATTAACTGATTTAATGTATCTAAGGAGCTTTCAACAGCACCTGGCTATACTCAGTGCTATATATGTGTCTATTCTTTTTATTGTTTTATTTGAAATTGTGAGCTAACCATGCTATAACCCTAGAGCTGCTGATGGCATCTGTGCTGCAGATGGTGGGAACTCGCCTTAGAATGAAGCCAGAAGCCAGCAGAGGAAAATGGAGTAGAGAGATAAGACTGAGTCCTGAGGACATCATTTAATCACCTAATCTAGCTGTTTGTGAAAGGATCCCTACTGTGCTGAATAGCCTTTATTTGCCCCTTTAGATTCATCCACCACCCTTTTCCATTCTGCTCTCCTCTGAGGTAGGTCCCCTTGCTCTCTGGCTTTCGGTTAGGTTCAACAGATGAAAGCACTAGCAAGAGACTGGAGGTTGAAAGGAAAATGAAGCTGTGTTAATTTATTTCCCTGGATCCTTACCTGCCAGGTCACCGTGGATTGGCTGTGTCCCTCTACAGAAGACCATCCTATCAGGCATCTCTTTCCAGGCAGTTATTCAAGTTACCCTCTCTAATTTCAGGTCCCTGTTCCGTTATGGGAAGTAATGGCTCCCAGTTGTAACTAGCCCCAGAGTAGTTCATTACTCCTTTTTGTTCTCCCTAAGCCCTACCTACACCTTTGTAAATTGTCATTTTATTATATTCTTCTCCCGTGCCCCTATATGAAGTTGCCCTCTCTTTCTGGGATCTTGACTGATAAATTGAACCATGTGGATGCTAGCAATAACTGTATGTTTACCAAAGTATATTCATTGTGACATATAACATGTTTTATGAAAAAATGAGTCATTGGTTAAAATTGTTTGCTGCACATTATATTCCCCTCTTAGAGATTCAAAAGGTACAGCTCAAAAGTGCTGAAAAGTCTTGAAGTAAACATTTTGAATTTATTTAAGTTAGTATTTCTTAAACTTATTTGAGTGAGTAATGCCTACTCACATCCTGTGGATACAGGATACTTGCAACATTATAATTTAGAGCAATTCCTGATTATATAGGCAGCTGTGACCTAAAGAGACTAAGTAAGTTGCCCATATGTCACACAGTTAGTGGTAGAACCTGGGACTTCTGATTGGGTTTATTGAAGTCACCATTTTATTATGCTATTTATAAAAAGTAACGTGGATTATATATGGTTTGAACATTTTTAGTCCTATAGTCTGAGCCAAACACATCAACTGGCTTGCCTATTTAGCATTTATTTTATAAGAATGGAATTAAAATGGATTTCTTCGTGTTTAGAATTTGGTCCTGGGAACAGAGGAAGCCCCGAATTGAAATCCAAAGTTGGATTTCTCTGGGCTAGATTTGGACTTCCTTGAGCCAAAATCTATTGCCACTTAATAGGCTCTACAAACTAACTGAACATAACAGGTAAGAGGGAGGGGATTTACCCCCATCTCACAGCTGGCATAAGAAAGATGACCCGCATGCTTTGTAAAAAGCCTGATTTATAATTAAGGCCAGATAAAATCTCAAGTTTTTTCCCAGGAAAACAATAACACCTTTTAGAACAATGAATTGGTTTGTTTTTCTTTGGTATGTTAAGATGTAAAAATGTCCCTAATTCTTTACTTTTCCCTGTATTCAAGGTCCTTTTTCATTCTTCTTTGAAGTACCCTTTCACTCTGATTCTGGGCCATATTTATTTCCAAAGGTCTAGTGTATTTTTACTTTTCTGCTATTGCCATAAGCACATTTGTGCCTGGGTTAGTCTGCTGGAAAGTTAGGCACTCATGGAGCAGAGCCAAGTTGTTGGTTACCCCAGCTGAATCCTGTCTAGATTAGCTGACGGCCAGTCAACCCCCAGATATGTGAACGATCTTCACCAGGATCAACAGAATCACCTGACACTTTTCTGATTCCAGATGTATGAGCAAGGGATGTCCATTGTTATGCCACTGATGTTTTCAAGCTGTTTATTAGATAGCATTGTTGTGCCAATAAATACTTTATCTTTGGGTACAGTATCAGACACATCTTCCTCAAGTGCCTTCTCAGATTCTTGGCCCCACTGTTTCCCAGGCCACTAACCACTTGCTTTGCCATAACTACCACCGTACATAGACTGACAGACTGCCAGCAGGCTTGTGTGACCTCTGCCTGAGGTCAGCTAGCTACATTCTCAGAATCCCTGGCCTATCTCAACACTTCTGCACTCTAGGAAGCACCATATCACAGAGTCTCCCCAGTGACCGTCAAGAGGGCCAGGGGATGCATGTGGAAGAGCAGTGAACCATCTGTTCGGAAAATTTGGATCAATGAACTAAAAGAGGCTGTCCGATAAATTTCTCTCTTTCTTCTGAAAGACTGCTTTGAGGCACAGTGTTTAACCCCCCTGCCTAGAAATATACCATGTAGCTGGGCAAGTTTATTTGCCAAGTGAGTGGCAATGTCTTCATGGCTTTTGATGAAACAGAAACCAAGTGCTATACAGTAACATCAATGTGCATTTGCTTCTCATCCTTGCTAGCCTTTCTTCCTTGGTTTCACTGGCATGGATTGCCTCTTCTAATAAAGTGATAGATTAAATTTTTATTTTAGTCTCTCTTCTAGGACAGCCACATATTTTAGTCCAGATTTGGTGAGGAAAGCAGATTCATAACAAGTATTACATGAATAAAGGTTTAGTAAAGGAATTAGGGTTCACCCAAATATGGGAGTTGCTGTAGGAGTAAAGGGCTCGAAGACTGCAGCACAAGAGTATTAGAGAAACAGTCATTAACCAGTTCAGCCAGAGATTCTCCCAAGTACTCATGACTGTTCGTAGACCTCTACGTCTTGAGCATATAAATCTTACATTAATCCCTTAATCATTCTGGTAGTTCTTTAGTTCAGGGGAAAGGCATCCCCTTCATCCCTTCAGAGGTCTTAGAAAAATGAGTGTATTGTTATACCCTTTATTGGGCCTTTTTCTTGAGGCCATGGTAATAGGCAGGACCCTGGATTTGATCTTTGTCCTAAGGCTACATTTAACTTTCACACATTTGATTTGGTGAAAAACATTTCATTTTGCAGCCCTGACCATCTTAGGCTCTGTATTCCCTTTCAAATCTGTGTACCCACCTCTTTATTTTTGAGCTGTCTCTTTGAGTAAGCACCTTGTCAATTGCAGCTAATAGCAGCCAGCTTTTTTTTTTTTTTAATTCTGCCTTAAAATCTCACCCAATGCCATGAGTGCATTAGGTACATTTTCTGTGTCTCATGTTATTGCAGGCAATAATTTTACCAAAATTTTGCCTCCAAATACAGTTAAAATACTCTAGTGAAAAGTATGGCTAAAACACTTAATGAGCCCACAATGAAGACCACCAGACCGAAAATCAACACCCATAAATAAGAGCCAGGTTACCACTAGACACCTGGTGAAAGCCTCCAAATAGCAAAGAGGGGCCCAGTTAACAAGGAGGGGAAAAAATCCAAAGGAAACAGACAAGCTGAGAACAAACGAAAAAACACTACATATCTTAAAAAAGAGATTATATTGTACAGCTGTGTGATAGTATAACACAAAACAAGAATGTGATCGTATAACAGTAAACAAAAATGGGATCCTATAAATTGGAAAATATGATTGCTGAAATCAAAATTCAGTATAACGGCTGGAAGATAAAATTCGGCATAAGAATGGAAAATTGTTAAGTTCCAGTAAAGTCCAACCTTAGTTGAAAGTTGTACTTGAAACCATAAGCTACATGTTAACATTGTATTTAAAAAAAAACTTGCGGGTGGGGGGTAGTTATTTACCGACAATAGTGGTAATATTAGCCATTACTCTTTGTTGTAAAGAAGAAAATTACACATAACACCCACCAGAGAGCATCCACTACTGAAGAGTCACTAACAGTAAAGAAGACTGAACAAATTGCCCAGTTGACATCATCCATCCTTCCTTGGCTGTTAGTCACCCAATGCTAGCACAATGGGCACATGAATGGAGTGTCTGCTGTGGACTGGATGAAGACTGACCATGGGTTCAACAGCATGAATTTCCTCTGATCAAGGCTGATTTAGCTCTTGTTGCTGCTGAATGCCCAACCTACCAGCAATAGAGAACAAGACTGAGTTGCCAATGTAACATTCCTCATGAGCAAATGCCAAGTTGGCCACATTAGGTCCCTTCTATTCTGGAGAGACCAGAAGTTCCCTGTCACAGAAATAGACACATATTACAGGTATGGGTTTGCTTTTTCTGCCCACAGAACCTCATCCAATATCACCAACTGAATGCTCATATAATACTAGATTCACTAGCATGAGATTTCACATAATATCACATCAAACCAGGGAACGTGTTTTACAGAAAAGGAAGTACAAGAGTGGTCCCATATCCACAGGACATTGACATTGTCATTGACAATATCACATATCACACCACCCAGAAACTGCCAGCCTGAAAGAGCTTTGGAACAACCTGCTGATGGTACAGCTGAACAACAGTTCTGTGACAAGACTGTGCAAGGACGCCATACTAAATATGTATTATATGCATTGGATCAAAGATTATTATATGGCACTGTGCCCCAATACAGAAAATATGGGTGTAGGAACTAAAGGGTGGTAGCACAAGTGCCTCCCCCTACAATTGCCTCTAATGAATGTTAAGGGTACTTTGTGCTTCCTATATTCACAACTCTGAAGTCTGCATAGTTAGGGGTCTTAGTCCTTTAAGGGACACACTTTTGTTAAGAACTATAGCAGAAATCACGTTGAAATATAAGCTTCAGTTGCCTCCTTGGTACTCTGGGCTGCTTGTGTCCAGACACCAGCAGACAAGAAAAGGAGTCACCGTCTTGCCAAGGATAGTTGACACTGATCATCAGGAGGAAGTAGGGATCCTATTACACAATCAGAGCAGGAAGGAATAAGTGTGGAGACCGCATGATACACTTACCAAATTGTGACTGTAATGAATAGGTCTACCAACCTCACCCTGAAAAATGCATGATGACAAATTCAGGCCCCTCAGGGAATGAAGGTTGAGTTGCAACACCAGTGAAACCACCAAGGGCAGCATAGGTAGTATTGGACAGTAAGGGAAATCTAGAATAAATAGTGGTGGTGGGGGGGGGAGATGATGAGTACTGATTGTATACTCCAGTTTGACTGCAGCAATGGGGATTATAGTTTGTCCCACTAACCTCCATATTTCCTTCAGGAAAAGTGATGCCTTCAATCCTATAGGAGCAATTCCCTAATCATATATAGAAAATTAGACCTATGTAGAATGAGGGGTGGATTGTGTTAAGCAAAGAGATATGCTGCCCAATTCACCTTCAAGAAAGGGCTTTCTGCCTAGCTTCAAGGTAGGAGGTCAGCAACCTCCAGCTGTCAGATTCTTCAGAGTCTGCCTCAACTGTAGAGAGCCATTTTGCTACTGGTCATGCCCTTGCCACATCTGCTGACAGTGAAGTCAACTGAGTGCAGCTGCAGAAATGATCGTAGCACACATGGGGACCAAAAAAACCTAAGCAAATAATTGTGAGAAATAATCATTTTAAAACACTACATTTTAGGGTGGTTTGTTATTTAACAACAGATATAGAAGTTGGTATCTGGTATCTTTTATTATAAAAAAAAAAGTGAAACAAGTGGTATTGGCTTTAGGTGATAGGTGGAGATTGGAAAAATACTGTTAGTTGGAAGCTGAAAAGGCAGCGTGGCAGGCAGAATAATGCCCCTCCCCAGCAAAGATGTCCACATTCTAATCCCCAGAACCTATGAATATGTTACCACCAGCAGTAAGAAGGATTTTGCAGATGTGATTAAGGATCTTGAGATGAGGAGAGTATCCTGGATTATCCAGGTGGGCCCAGTATAAGCATGGGGATCCTTAAAGTGGAAAAGTGGGATACAAAGCTAGTGTGATGCAAAATGAAAAATCAACTCACTGTTGCTGGCTTTACAGACGGTTGAAGGGAACCACAAGCCAACGAATGTAGGCAGCCTCTAGAATCTGGAAAAGGCAAAGACTCCACCCTGGAGCCTCCAGAAAGGAATACAGTTCAGGCAACATCTTGATTTTATTCCTGTTGAGATCCATGTTGGACTTCTAACCTATAGGACTAAATAATCATAAATTTATGTTGCTTAAGCCTGCTAAATTTGTGATGACTTGCTACAGAAACAAGAGAACGATTACAAGAATACAGGTTAGGAGGTTATTAGCAAAGGCTTGAAGAATAGTGGACAGATGGTAGAAGGTAGAAAGGCAGTAAAGAAATTATCAAATGCTGAAAAACATAGTACCTGAGTTTTGCAGTGCAAGAATGCTTAGCAATATTTTTGCCCATGCTAGATGGTAGAAAATGAACCTTATGAGCTTACAAATCTCTTAGCGGGATTTCCAGGAAGAATGGTGAAAGTACCAATTAATGTTTTATAACTACTGATGATAATGTACAAGAGGAAAGAAATGAGCTAAAGAAGGAACTGTTCAATTTTAAAGAAGAATTTACAGGAAACATTTCCAACCCAGCACTTGTCATTTCTAACGGAAAAGGAAGCATGCATGACTGAATGGTGGAGCAGACTGAAGGGAGGACCTAAGAAGCAAGGCAAGTGATGGATTAGGAAATCACTACCAGAGGGATGAACTGAACCACAATGAAGGACTACTCTTGCCCCTAGTGTGGGAGCTTTGACTATTTTAGCTTTATGTCTCTTGTTTTCCTGTCCCCCACCTTTTGACTGGGAGTGTCTGTGTGGTTTTTCCATCCTAGAAAACCTGGACTGAGAGGCCACTCCCAAGCAGCTACACCTGGGGAACAATACCCAGGACTTCTATCCTGATCTAGACAATAAGATAATTATTTAAACTTATTCCATATGGGATAATATGACTTTTAGAGTCAGGGCAAGTAGTATATTTTTGCATATGAGTTGGGCAAGAATTGTGGCCAGGATGGACTGTGAGAGACAGTCTTCAAAGATGGCCCCCAAATAATTCCTCCTCTTCCTCTACAAGCATACCATTCCTCTCTTCAAGGGGTGAAATCCATTTTCCTTCCTCTTCAAGCTGGGTTGGCTTTGTAGTATAATTTGACCAATAAAATGTGGTGAAAGTAAGGCCTGACAGTTTCTGCTTTCATGCTCTTGGTTTCCTGAGCTATCATGTTAGAATTCTAGCCTATCCTAATGGAGAGAGGGAGCACATAGCAAGTCCCTAGATACCACAGGGAGAGGAAGTCCACATAGGGAAGAACTGAGATACCCCAGTCAATAGCATCAAGGCCCCAAACAAGTGGGGAAGGTCTTCTCGAACCTTCTAGTTCATCAGCTTAGCCACCATCTGAATGCAAGCCATCTAAGTCATTCTAGCTGCCACGATTTTAGGGCAGAAGAACCACCATTAAATCCACAGAAACATGAGAAATTTAAAAATCATTGTTTTAGCCATTAAGTTTGGGGATGGTTTGTTACATAACGGTAGATAATTAATACAGTGATCTTTTTGTTTGTAAAGGAGGAGTTGAGAAAAAGAAATTTATGAAGAAAAGACCTGTAGAGAGCTGGGGGCCTAGACATTGCTTTTCTTTTTGAACTGCTCCTGCCTCCTTTAGTTGGTTGGTGGTATCTTCATCAATACAATTTTCTTAAAAACTCTGTAAGCCTTCTATAGCAAATTAGTCTACCCCACTAGATAAAACTCACTTCTATACATCTCTTTTAGACAGGCCTCTTCTACCACAGGCTGAGAATCAGGATGCTGTGGAAAATGCTCGCAGGGCCTATGAGGCATTGCTTGACATCATTCTAAATTTTTTTTAAATGTTTATTTATTTTTGAAAGAGAAAGAGAGAATGTGAGCAAAGGGCAGAGAGAGAGGGAGAGATAGAGAATCCCAAGCAGGCTCCACTCTGTCTGCACAAAGTCGCATATGGGGTTCGATCCCACGAACCGCAAAATCATGACTTAAGCCAAAATCGAGAGTCAGATACTTAACCGACTGAGCCACCCAGGCACCCCCATTCTGAAGGGTCTTACAGCTCTGATTTATCATAACCCTGAGACCATGCTTTATTTCTTATTTTTGGCACCTTGGGCTGTTTTTCTTTGCCCTGAGACTAGTTATAACATTGAAAATAATATTTCTGGATGGTAAAGTTGAGAATAAAAATGGTACAGAATACTTCCGAGACTGTTCTGAATGTACTCTGAGTTTATAGGAGGATATGATGTCTATATATTTTACTTTCCTCTCTAAAGTCATCATAAAAAACTTTGAAAATAATAAATTTTAAAACAAATAGAAGTTAAACTTGGAATATCTATTTTGTGATTAAGTGTATTATAAACATCATGGTAATGAAATGCAGTATAATCATAACAAGCATCATGAACATTTGATAAACAACTGTTAATCTCTAAAGCAGAAAGGAACATGAGTAAAATTTCTGGTTAGATTTTTAAAGTGGAAGCTCATCACTTATTAGCATAAAAATACTTTATGTTTGATTGTCTCATGTGAAAGTGTCGATTGCATCTGGTTCTCTGCTGGGAATTGAAAAAAACAATTCAAATACTTACAAAATAGTAATTATCTTATTTATTCCTGAACATTATTTAATAACTTAATGTTTACAATCTTATTATCAAGAGAAATGGTTTCATTTAGCAAATATATATCCTTGGCAGTGCTACAGATAGAATCTAAATTACTGAATCAGAGACACAGTGGGCTGGCTGGGTGGCTCAGTTGGTCAGGCATCTGACTTTGACTCAAGTCATGATCTCACGGTTCGTGAGTTTGAGCCTCGCATTGGGTTTTGTTCTGACAGCTCAGAGCCTGGAGCCTACTTCAGATTCTACATCTCCCTCTCTCTCTGCCCCTCCCTCACTCATGCTCTCTCTCTCTCTCTCAAAAATAAATAAACATTAAATTTTTTTTTTAATTACTGAAACAAATTTTCTGAGTTGATGAATGCTTTTTCTTTTTTAATTGATTATACATTTTGGAATTTTATAGCTACCATGATTCTGAGAAATACATTGTTTTGTTATCTTCAGGTTTTTTTTTTGAGTCTAAACATAATGGATTGTGAGTATAATGGAATAAAAACAATTGTAGATTTATTCTTTTTTTTTAATGTTTATTTATTTATTTTGAAAGAGAGGGATAGAGAGCAAGTGGGAGTGGAGCAGAGATGAGAGGGAGAGAGAGAGAATCCCAAGCAGGCTCCACACTGTCCATGTGGGGCTTGAACCCGTGAACTGTGAGATCATGAAATGAGCCGAAACCAAAAGTCAGAAGGTTAACCAACTGAGCCACCCAGGTGTAGATTTCTTATATTCTCAAAGAAGATTACCTAATTTTCTTTTTATCATTTATCTTAGGGGATTTTTTTCCCCACAATGATATATTATTAAATGTTTGCTATTGTAACCTCTTCTTCTCCAATTTCTCAAGTAAATATTTCATGAACACTTCAGGAAACCCTAGAGAAACTTTCAGTACTTTAACACATAATAAGTTCTGATTTTAAAGCACTTTGTCCAGAAGGAAGGAAGAAAAGAAGGAAGGAGGGGAGGGATAGAGGAAGGGGGGCCAAAATACACTGCTGAACCAAGTGGCCTAATGTTTTATAATCTTAAGGGGAAAAAATCCTTTTTTTCTTTCCAAGACATATTTCCCTGAAAACATGTTTTTTGTATTTAAAAAATAGAAGCCTTTGTTACTATTGGAAAATACTTTTGTAAAGTTAAAAATGTTTTCCAAATTTAAGTCTGGACACCTCAATTTATTTTAACAATGGGAGTTGAGAAGCTATTCCAAAAGTAAATTGATTTTACTTTTCAGATGAAATCAATGTACAGAAACATTTAAAGCTGGAACATGGTATCTTTAGAAACCCAAGCTATCCTTCTGGACATGTGGTAGGTCCTTAGAGGCACTACATGAGAAGAGAGGCTACATAAGGAATAACTGAAGTATGAATAGCACCAAAGCTCCAGACAAGTTAGAGAGATCCTCTTGAACTTTCTAGCTCAGCTTAGCCACCAGCTGAATGTAACCACAAAGCAAACCCATTTAACATCACTTGAAGCAGCTATAAAGATATTTAAACTGTATACCACATAAACTTTATATTAAGCAGCCAGGTAGTTGACTGAATATTTTTTATTGTCTAGTCAGTGACTCTGTTGTAATATGAAAGTAAGCATTCTTGATAGCTTTTACTGTATACGGGAGAACTGAAGGTTTGCCAGGCATTGCTTTTTCTCCCCAAGATTGCCAACATTAGGTCTTTAAATATAATGTGCACATTAAAACTGGTGAGTAGCATATTGCTCATTGAAGTTGGTTTGCAAATTGTTGAAAGTCACCTTTTTATATCCATCTATTAGTAATAATAAAGACTTGATATTTCAAGTTTCAGTTTTCTAGAAAGCAAGACATACCATGTGTATCTAGAAAGCAAGACATATCATGTGTATCATTCTATATAAATCATTTTGATTATGGGTTGGTGAAAAACTGATTGCAATTTAATGCTAACCAATCAGACTCTTTTGGGGCAGTGAATTTTTTATTAAGTTTTTAATTTTAATTCCAGTATAATTAACATACAGTGTTATATTAGTTTCAGGTGTACAAATAATGATTCAACAGTTCTACACATTACTCAGTGCTCTTCATGATAATAGAGACAGTGAATTTGAATAAAAAGCTGCTCCCTTCTCAATCTACTTGTATTAAGATCTTTTCAAGGTACAATGGATTTTCAAGGTGAATGTTTCTGTCCTCCACCCCAAATTCATATGTTGAAAACCTAATGCCCAGTGCAATGTTATTAGAAGTAGGGCCTCTGGGAGGTGATTAGGTCATGAGTGGAACCCTCATGGATAGAACTAGTACCTTTATAAGAAAAGAAACTAGAGAAATAATCTCTTCTTATATTGGTCAGAATTATACCGTATGCACACCCTGAAGTAATCATTGACAAGGGATGTTGAATCACTATTTGCCTTTAAACTAGGTTCACTTAGGGGCACCTCGGTGGCTCAGTTGGTTATGACTTCAGGTCATGATCTCACAGCTGGTGAGTTCAAGCCCCGTGTTGGGTCTGCACTGTTAGCTTGCCTGGAGCTGGCTTCAGATTCTGTGTCTCCTTTTATCTCTGCCCCTCCCCACTTGCACTCCATCTGTCTCTCTCAAAAATAAACAAGCATTTAAAAAATAAATAAACTAGATTGACTTCCTTGAAGTGGTACCTATCTGAATGAAGTCACATTTTGTGACTTAAATAAAGGGAAAGTGGAAGAGGAGGATTATTGGGTTGATTAATATTTTTCAAACTTCCGGTAGCAACCCATTAGAGGATCATGGGGTATAGTCAACATCTTACAAAATGAAATGAAATGAAGTAAGACAAAACAGAAATGATAACTTCACCATATTTAATAGGTGCTAACATGCTTTGTGAAACTTATGTTTCAGTTATGCATGTGTATATTCTGTCATGATATAAGAGGAATTTCTTTGTGTTGATCAAAGTCAAAGAGTTTAAAACTCCCTTGAGTAGACAACCAGCTGTGTGTGCTTAGACAGTCCCTATTGGTCTTCTGAAAATTAGTTAAGGGAGTATTTGATCTGATTCTTCCTTACAAGATATAATGAGGCTTACCAGGCAAAAGAGACCCAAGAGTAAAAATTATCTAAAGTACATGAACTATCTAAAATATGTGGACATATATAATTGTTTAAAAACAAACTAGATAATAACAATAAAAAGAGAAATTATACACATGGGGTTTTATATACAATCTCTTAATTTTCTCAGCATCCCAAGATTATGTATTATTCTCATCCTAAGATGACAAAAAACAGCCAAACAAGGCTCATAGGTTAGTAAGTTGGTGAAAGTGACACAGCAAATAAGTAAGAGAACTTGGATTTAAACTTGGGTCTTTGTGATTTAAAGAAGCTCAATTTATTGACTACATTAATCTACCCCTCCACTGCTCAAATGCCTCCAAACAATTTATCACTATAGCAGCAGTTTTGTTCTATGGAACAATGGCAATGTTAATTCAAAGCCATTTAAAACTTATACAAACAGAAGCAACCACATAAAATATTTCATGTTTGATAAAGAAAGGAGATAAACCCCACAAATTTCTAAGTAATTAAGGCCTTTCTATGAGTTATGGACTATTTTCCTTATTTCTAGTTGAAATTTTCCAATCAGCAAAAGAAATGGCATACAATGTTTTTTTTTTCTTTTTAATGTTTATTTATTTTTGAGACAGAGACAGAGCATGAACGGGGGAGGGGCAGAGAGAGAGGGAGACACAGAATTGGAAGTAGGCTCCAGGCTCTGAGCCATCAGCCCAGAGCCCGACTCGGGGCTCGAACTCACGGACCGTGAGATCGTGACCTGAGCCGAAGTCGGACGGGTAACCGACTGAGCCACCCAGGCGCCCAGGCATACAATGTTTTATTCAAACCTAGACATACGTACAACTGTTCTTCTATTGTAGACCATTGGCTGAGTATTTGTGTTGATATAACAAGAAATTTTGTTCCAACTATAATTTTTATACATAAAGTAGTGGTTTGCTCTATGTCAGGAAGTGAGCTGCTTATGTACTTAGATTTTTTTTTAACTTCTTTTCATTTTTTTCCTTTTATAGATTTACAGCCCATTTATCTGCTTGAACAGTTGGATACAAATAGTTTTATTACTGAGTGCTTTAAAATGGACGTTTCTCTCTGGTACCTCAAAGAAAGACCTTAAGATTGCCAATCTTTCCTGGCTTCACCCACTAAAATAGAACATGTGCTACCGGTATTAGAACTATAGCTCTATGAATATAATACTACAAAAAAGTAAAATTAATAATAACCAATAAATATGTGTTCACTTTACCAAAGATGTAGTCCTTTATGACTAGAAATACTGTGGTTTCACATTCTAAAATGAGAGTTGGAATGGATGTGTAGTGTTAACATTTGGGGACCCGATCTCCTGCTGTTATCAGCAATGTTAATCTTGAGAATTATTCCTCCTCATTTGTGTTGAATGATTAATAAATTCAATATAATTTAGATCACTAAGATTCTGCCAAAATAATTTTTAATTTTTCTGATGCATGTTAATTGACCCAAGTGTACAGAGAATACTGCATATAACAGTGTTACAGAAGCTAGAAACTTACTAGAAACTTACCTGCCAAGAATACAATGCTCATTTAAATACCACAGTTAAAGGGAATTCTATCATTCTTAGGGTGGATTGTTTAATATGTTTTAAATCTGTCTGGCTGCTTCCAGCTATCTAGCTTGTTCTCAGCTGCTACTGTCAATGGGTAATTATACTTTTGAGGGTATCAGACCATGTTAACACCACCCAGAAGAACACATTTTGAAATGTAAATTTATTGAAAAACAAAAATAGAAAACATTTGAAATCCAAATTGTACATTTATCCAAGTACCTATTGACTACCCTCTATATGCCAGATATATCCACCATGCCTGTGACTATTTTTTTTTAATTTTTATTTCCAAATGTTCATTACTAGTATTGAGAAATGTGATTTATTTTGTATGTTGGCCTGGAATATGAATTTGCTAAACTCACTTATTAGGTGAGTTTTATTTTTTTTGTTTTAGATTCCTTGGAATTTTCTGCATAGACAACCACATCATCTATGAACAGAGACAGTTTTGTTTCTTCCTTTCCAGTAAGTATGCCTTTTATTTTTTTCTTGCCCACGTGAGTTGGCCAAGACTTCCAATATAACGTTGGATAGAAACGTGGGAGCAGACATCCTTTACTTGTTCCCAGTATTAGGGGGAAAGAATTTAAACCTTCACCATTAAGAATTATGTTAGCCTTAAGTCACATGTATATATTCATGTGCACGTTTACACATGTTGCCCATTATGAGGTTAAGGAAGTTCCCTTCCATTTATAGTTTGTTGAGTTTATATATAAGTAATGAATGGAATTTGAATTTATCAAATGCTTTTTTTCTTCTTGCATCTATGAATTTTTTCTTCTTTAACCAATTTAAACCGTGAGATATAGTTTTCTAATTCTAATTTTGGACTAGCCTTGCATTCCCTAGATTCTACTTGGTTGTAATGTTTTATCCTATTTATGTATTGTTAGATTTGATATATATATTTTGATCAAACATATCTGGTATATTGAATACATTTGATATATTGCTAGATTTTGTTGAAGATTTTTACATCTCTATTTGTGGGGTATATTGTGCCATAGTTTTTTCATTATGACTTTGTCTTGTTTTGGTATCAGAGTAATACTGGCCTTCTAAAATGAATTGGGAAGTATTCCCCCCTTTTGTGTTTTATAGGAGAGTTTGTGTAAATTTGTATTCTTTCTATCATTCTTTAAATGGGTGGCTCAGTCGGTTGAGCGCCGACTTCGGCTCAGGTCACGATCTCGCGGTCCGTGAGTTCGAGCCCCGCATTGGGCCCCTGTGCTGACAGCTCAGAGCCTGCAGCCTGTTTCAGATTCTGTGTCTCCCTCTCTCTGACCCTCCCCCACTCATGCTCTGTCTCTCTCTGTCTCAAAAATAAATAAACGTTAAAAAAAATTTAAAAAAATATTTTATTTATTGGGGGACAGGTGCAGAGAGAGGGAGAGAGAGAGAGAATCCCAAGCAGGTTCTTGGGTCAAGGATACTTAGCACAGAGTCCAACTTGGGGGCTGGAACTCATGAACTGTGAGATCATGACCTGAGCCAAAACCAAGAGTTGAACACTTAACAGACTGAATCACCCAGGCACCCCTGTATTCTTTCTTAAGTGTTCGGTAGGAATGACCAATGGAACTATTTGGGTCTAGAATATTCCATTTTGGGAAAGTTTATGAGTAAAATTAAATTCCTTCATAGATACAGGAAAATTTAGGTTAACCTTTTTGTTCTTTTTTGAGTGAGTTTTGGCAGTTTAGTTCTTTAAAGAATTAGTCCAATTCATCTGACTTGTGGAATTTATGGGTATTGAGTTGTTCATAGGATTCTCTTATTACCCTTTTAATGTCTACATGGTCTATCGTCTTCTATTTTTTCTTGATTAATCTAGGTAGAGGTTTATCAATTTTATTGATTTTTCAAAGAGTAAACTTTTTATTACCTTGATTTTAACTATTTTTTTATTTATCACATTTATCATTTACTTTTTAGCTTGCTTTGAGTTTAATTTTCTTTTCTTCCTAGTATTTTAATATGAAAACTTAGATTATTGATTTGAGATCCTTGTTATTTTCTAACATAAGCCTTTAATGCTGTAAATTTTCTTCTAAGCACTACTGTAGTTATATCCCATAAATTTTAATATGTTTCATTTTCAATCAGTTCAAAATAATTTACAATTTCCTTTTGAGGAAGACTTCCTTTTTGGCCCATGGATTATTTAGAAGTATGCCATTTAATTTTCAAATGTTTGCGATTTTCCATAAAGTTACTGATTTCTAATTCCTTTTGATCAGAGAACAAATTATTATTGTTCAATTATTTTAAGTTGTTATGATCTGCATTACGGCCCAGGATATGATCTATCATCATGAATTTCCAGGAATACTTGAAAATAAAATGTATGTTCTGTTGTCGGAATTTTTAAGTGTCAAGTTGGTTGATGATATTGTTCAAGTGGTCTGTAATCACTGGGAGACATAGATTGCAGTTGGCTTACTTAATCTTGGCTAGCAGTGGAATTTGAGCCCAGATTTTCTGTTAAATTAATATTATTTTTATTATTCCATAATGAAGCATTAACTTTCTAAAAGCTCCAAAAATCCCTTATGTATTGTGCAAAATACTTCTTGATTTTGAATTCATCTTTATACTGTGAGAAAGTTTTATTTTTGCTTAAAAGGGAAAAGTCAAAATCTACTTAGGACATGTACAAGGTTTTCTCTCTCTCTCTCTTTCTTTCTTTCTTTCTTTTTTTGAAAACAGACTTAAAACATTTTATATCATCGATTGCTCATTGCAAACAGGTTTTACACATGTTTCCTAGTATATCCAAATTTTAAAGGTATGCCCTTCTGACTCTAATTTTTTTTAAGTTTTTACTTACATCCCAGTTAGTTAACATACAATGTATATTAGTTTCAGGTGTACAATATAGTGATTCAGCACTTCCATACATCACCCAGTGCTTATCACAACAAATTCACTCCTTGGGTGCTTGCGTGGCTCAGTCAGTTAAGTGTCTGACATTGGCTCAGGTCATGATCTTGTGGTTTGTGAGTTCGAGCCTGCTTCATATTCTGTGTCTCCTTGTCTCTCTGCTCCTCCTCTGCTTACACACACACACTCTCTCTCTCTGTCAAAAATAAATAAACATTAAAACAATTAAAAATAAAAGTAAGTGCACACCTTAATCCCCATCACACACACACACACACACACACACAAACACACACACACATACACACACACAGAGATATATATATATCCCACGTCTTCTTTATACATTCATCAGTTGATGAGGTAATGGGTACTTGGGCTGTTTCCATAATTTGGCTATCATAGGTAATGCATTCATTTCCTTTTGGGGTCAAAAGTTTACTTCTCCTTGGTTATAGAGGGCAAACTGAAGGAAAGAAATCTATTAAACTACTGCATCAAGTACAGAATCTGAGCTTCTATTCCCTTCTGGTGGACTACTCTCCCATGCTTTCTTCCATTCATGAGTTAGAGAGGCAGGTTAGAGCAGTAACCTAAACAAGAAAAGATAAAGAAAAAAACAACAAAAAGACATGTTCCATTTTCACAAAAACACATGTCCTATACTCTTTTTATTTTACATTTGAATTTTCTAAACATATGAAAATTTTTGACTTAAAGAAAATTTTTAGTAACTTAGGGTTTTTTCCCTCAAATTCCTCATGTTCCCCTCTCCTAAGGTTCAAATACATTCCCTAAGGGTGAGACACCTTATGTTGGATGTGCAAATCATTTCTTCTTACCAGATTCATCTGTAACTGTCCATCTGGGGATCCTTTGTCAGTCTTCTTGTTCTTTAAAATCTTGTTCACCCTAAATGGTCAGACTGTGGCTCATCTGTACATCCAGAAATAGAGCAAGTTCAACTACTATAGATAGTCTCCTCCTTTTCCAAACCCATGCCTTCTGGACAGAAGAGACACAAAGAACGCAGCTAGTTTATACAAAAGTGTTTATACAAAGGAATCACCTGTGTCACAGCCCATGAGGACAACCAGTGATAGGTTAGAGATGACTGGTCAAGGGCTGAAGTCCAACATACTCTTGGGGCAGGGTAGGCATTACCAGCAGGTCACTAGTAATGAAAAACTTTCTTCTTTGCTGTTTGTTATGTAAGTGAAACCATATTGACTCTGCTGCCATCATTTAAACAGAGTCAGCAGAGAGACTACCAGACAAATCTATTCTTCGTCAGATATCTTCCCAACATACTTAAAATAATGGAGAAAAGTAACATGACATTATTTCAGTGAGTCATATTAACCCCTTTCTTTTTTCTCTAAGTTGTTTTTGGATCTTGGGTATATTGGCTGTGGGATGATACAGGATATTTTGAAGAATTTTCCTAGAATCCCTACCATGCTATATAAAATATGAGCAAGGCTACAGAGGTATGGAGAAAGAAAGACAGCATTGAAAACAGAAGGGAGGGAGCGAGCAAGAAAACAGACCAGAGTGAGAATAAGAGTGTGCATGAGACTAAAGGCCTGGTATATTTTAAGTCTGAAATCAACATTGTTTCTTAATTGATCTTCTTGCACCTATTTTCATCCTCCTCTAATTGAGCCCTCTTCTATGCCAGAGTCAGTTCTTACACTGCAAATCTGTGTTGGTCCTTTGCTTAAAACTTTTTAGAGGATGAAGTCCCTTCATGATCTGACCCTAGTCCTCTTCTTTAGTCTCACCAACTGCCATCCTTTACTTTGGGCTTAGACGATTGTCATTTCCTTTCAGTTTCTGAAGACACTGGGCTATGTCATTCCTCTTTGCCTTTGCGTTATTCCTTGTCCCTGGCATGTCTGGTCCTTGTCTTAGTTGGCCAGTTATCCTGTGATACTTCCTCTGTGACTTCTTCCCAGGCCATACATTCTATCAGAGTTAATTTTGTCTGATGTAAAACATTGCACATAGTTACTTTCATTATAGCATTGCTTATTATATGCTAATTATTGGTTTTGTGTTTGTTGTGCCATTGATCTGTGAACTTTTTGTGGGCAAGAACAAAGTCTGATTTGTCTTTTGTCATCTGTATCTAACACTGTACCTGGTATACCATAAATTCTTAGAGAATTTTGGTTGATCTAAGTCAAATAGAGCTGTAATAACAAGTCACCATACAGACTTTCACTTTGTAGACTCTTAAGCTCAAATACACAGCTGTGTTGTACTATTATGATATATACTTTATCTGACTTAGGAAAAAAACCTCAACAATGTTATTTTAGGCAGATAGCTGGTTTAAGCAATCATGTTCTCTTTTTCCACGGGATAAGGATATTCCACTGGGATAAGGGAAAATATGAACAGAAGCCTTTTACACCAATCTTTTATATTTAGGGGGAAAAAGGATTGCAAATTTTTCCAAAGCTGGTTAGAAAAATTGGGCCCCTCTGCAATGTGATACTTCTAAAAATAATGCCCAGAGGAATAGCAGTTCTAGAGAATACTAAATCCAAGTGTGGCTAGATTCCATCTTCCTTTTGGAAACAGCCACAGCTGTGGCCAACCCAGTCAGACAATGGAATGCAGTTGGGGATTTGATATGGGGGGGAAAGGAGAGGGAACTTGGTTTCCTGTCCTGAGGCAGTTGGCACATAGTTCCAGGTCCCTATCCTCCCCCCATCTCCAGACCCCAATCCTCTCTTCATCGCCTAGGAAATATATTGGTGATTGGGGTAAGATCTGGCATTTGGATTTTGTTTGCACTCTTGGGAATATTGTGCTGAGATGACAACATTATACTGTACATCTCTAACTCTCTCCAAGTATGGACAAGTACCAAGTTAAGCCACAGAGAAATGTTTCCTTCTTTTAAAAATTTTCTATAAATGGTATTTTGCAATTTATCTTAGACAAAAGAAACACAGTAATTCCAACATCATTAAGCTTTTTTCCTCTCCAAAATATTATAAGATCAAATGCCTGCTGGAAATGACACACTGGTCTTAACCAATAATATTTTATAGAGAAGATAATTTCCAGTCCTATCTTCTGTGTCTGCTTGTACTCTTCCCACCTCTCCTGCTTTATTATATAATCAAAAGCTCACACAGCAAAAGATGAGAGCGCTATTAGCAACTATATGGAAGTGGCATTTCTATTATGTTAAAGAGCTACCAGCAGGGGCACCTGGGTGGCTCAGTCATTTGGGCATCTGACTCTTGATTTCAGTTCAGGTCATAATCCCAGGGTCATGGGTTCAAGCTTTTCATTGGGCTTCATACTTAGTGTGGAGTCTGCCTAAGATTTTCTTTCTCTGCCCCTCTCCCCAGCTCATATGTTCTGTCTCTCTAAAATAAAATTAAAACTTAAAACAAAAGAGCCTCCAGGAAAACTAATATATGGCTATGTTAGTCAGAGTGGCAGTTACCCCTGGGAGGAAAGGTTGGTAGTAACTAGAAGGAGGCACAAGAAAGACATGAGGGAGACTTCTTCTGGGGTCTTGTGCTCTATTTCTTGATCTGGTACTGGTTACATGGGTGAGCTTAACTTTTGACAAATAATTGACCTTTATCCTCTTATGATTTATATATTTTCTGTATGTATGTTTTACTTCAATAAAAATAAATAATGATAATCATGGTATTAGACCCATGTTGAGTCAAAATTCCATTTAGCACAAAGAAAATAAAGACCAGTAGATCTATGTCTATATGATAATAGGCAATAAGTATATAATATGATAAAATAATATACAATGAGTATACTTGGTAGGAACATGTAGAATATGCCTTTTAGTAAGAGGCCATTTGTTTACTTTGGGAATAGGATCCAGAAGCCTAGCCTTTTGTCAGTGAGTAGTAAGGCAGGAAAGGTTCTCTTTAGCTCTTGTTGCCACACTGCTCAGCCCTTCTTCACTTGTCTTCATATTGTTACAGAACAGCCCTTTGGGAAAGACAGGGCAGATATTATCAACCCATCCTAAAAGGAGGAGTCTAGATACATATTAATTTCATAATTTCTTTAAGATAATAAAGTCAGTGGTGATGCCATGGTCTGGACTTAGGTCTGTTGGTTCCCAGTATAGAATTTCCATGTCATACAAGTCAATATGATACATTGAAGTCAACAATCATTGTGTCCAGTTCCCTCTCTGTTGACCTTGATCAAAGCCTTCGTGGCTAAACTCTTTCCGGTGACTTATCCTGCTCAAACTTCCATATAAGGACACAGTACCCACCCTACTCTGGAATCTCCTGCCGAGGGAAGACCTGAGATTTCTCAGCTTTCTTCAAATAGTAGACAAGAGTGGCAAGTCTGTGAGAGGAATTTTTGGTGAAAGAGGATGGTGGTGTTATATGGGATACACCCATCATGAGTTTCTGAGATTTGGGGCTCCTGGGTGGCTCAGTCAGTTAAGCGTTGGATTTTGGTTGAGGTCATGATCTCACAGTTTGTGGGTTTGAGCCCAGCGTCAGGCTCTGTGCTGACAGCTCAGAGCTTGGAGCCTGCTTCAGATCCTGTGTCTCCCTCTCTCTCTTCTCCTCCCCCACTTGTGCTCTGTCTCTGTCTCAAAAATAAATAAACATTTAAAAATAAGTACGTAAGTTTCTAAGATCTCTATAAGAACCCAGCAGTGGCTCCCCAAGGGGCATAGGTGGTGGGCTGTGGAAGCAGTCTGCCCTGGGTGCAGGAAATAAGAGGGTACATTTTATGTAGAGAATTTTTAAAAACAGGAAAGCCAACTGAAAGTTTTTAGCCTGCTTTTTATTATCACCATGTGCCTGAAAATCCTTAGGAGCTCTCCCTGGAGACATACACCAGACCAGAGAGCAGTGGTGAGGAGTGCAACTGACGCTTCCCTCCTGTGCCTCATTTTGACATTAAAATGAGAAACTCAACAGATGAACATAGGGGAAGGGAAGGAAAAATAGGATAAGAGCAGAGAGGGACGCAAACCATAACAAACTCTTAAATACAGAGAACAAATTGAGGGTTGCTGGAAGGGGGGATGGATTAAATGGGTGACAGGCATTAAGAAGTGCACTTTTCGGGATGAGCACTGATTGTCATATGTAAGACATGAATCACTGGGTTCTACTCCTGAAGCCAAGACTGCACTGTATGTTAACTAACTTAAATATTAGAAAAACAGCTCTTGTAGTTATAAAACACGCCATAATTGTCAGTGCACCAGCAAGCATGCTCGGTCTGTAGGGCCAAAGGGATGAAGGAATTGTTTGTAGGAGTTGTTGTTGGTAGCCATTCTGGCTCATTCTGGGTCTGAACCTGTCTTGTGGCCACATTCTGACACCTCTTCACAGAACTGGAGGCCCCAGTATTTGAACAGATGACTGAGAACATGTACAGACTTTAGCTCAGAGACCACTGCAAAGGAAGTACTCTTGCTTCTCTCACCTCTCAAGACCACAGTCTTTCCAACATGCTGCCTACTACTTTGAACAGCTGAATAACTTTCCTTCTCCCCTGCAAAGACATCTCTGTTTTTATCACCTACTCGGCTAAGCCCACTCTTATCTCTCCTACTCTCCACCTTTTCACTGTAGAAAGGAGTTAAAAGTTCCAAAACAAATACTAGCTTGTAAGTATGCCTGGTCAGTAACTGAAGAAGAGGAAGGGAATGGAGGGAAATGTATCTCCTTTTAATCAGAATCGGGATATTTGTATTGAGGTTGCCTGCTACCATTGTGCCCTTTGCCAAACTTATGCCTTAGTAACTGGCTCCAAATGCAGTTCCAAAAGTTTGAAAAATAAAGGATGAACCAAACTGAACTAAGCAAATGTTAACTTAAAGCAAAAATTATAAAGTTAATATCAGACAACATAGAACTTTAAGAGATCCTTAAGTATAACAAAGAAGTTTCCACATGGGTTTATGTATCAAATGATACAACCACACAAATATGGACTGAAAGAATAATTGGAAACACAAAGAAATTTGTAAAAAACTCAATCTTCATAGTAGCTTTTAATGTATTCTTTTCAGAAACTGATGGGTCAGGCACACAGAAAAAAAAATAAAGATATTGAAAGTGAAAATGAAAAAAATAAACAATGATAGATACATAAAACAGAGAATAATAGACTGTTCCAATACTCTTGCAACATTAAAAAAATTTGATTATATAGGTCATAAGGTAAATCAATTCTCTGACCAAAATGCAATTAAATTAGAAATCATAATAAAAATCCCAGAATGTTTAATCTCATAGAAATTTCAATAACAAATAATTTTTGTGAGCAAAAAAAGAAACCAAATTGTTTATAAATCTATTTAGAAATACAACAATGAATGCATAATACATCGAAACATATAGAATGGTACCAATACATATATTTATTAAAACACAAAAAGGATGGAGAATAAATGGGCTAAGATTCAGTTGAAAATCTGAAAAAGAAAACAACAAAATAAAACTGGAAGAAAAAAGAAGGAAGGAATTTATAAAGATAATATCTGAAATTAATGACTAAGGAAGAAGTTTTAAAAGTGGATGATAAATAAAACATAGCTCCCTGAAACTACCAATAAGCTACAGAGGGGCGTGACGAGTAAAAATGAGAATATAATGCAAATGTCAATTTATTGAGTGCCACAACAGTCCAAGTATTGTACTAATGCTGGACTATTTGTTAAATTTTTTGCTTGTCCAGCATCTTTCCTTTTTGGAATTGATATTCCTTCCATTACCAAGGTTTCAATCACGTAGCCCTGATTTCCTACATCAAGAGTTAGTAGTTACCCAGACTGGGCAATTCTTTTGGATACAGTGATTTATTCAGGCTTGGGTATTTGACACAGATAGGACCCCAAAAGTCTTCTTCTTGGGGATTCAAATGGGTGCCGGGAAAAACAGTCTCTCTTTTTGTAAGATTCTAAATTGTAAAGGACACATACACCTGGAAACCTCTTTGTTGCCTAGGGATGAAATCAACACAGAGGATTTTTGCCAAGAGACAAAGAAAGAGGGAGAAGAGAGTGCGTACATACATGAGCACCTTGCCCCAAGAACGGCTTCAGGTCTGGAGTTCCCAATGTTCCACCTTTGACCTTAAAACAAATATGCTTTCTTGGTCTTGAAGATGTGACTCTGAGCACTCCAGGTACTTTATTTTCTGGATGCCGTCACTTGCTTTCATTTCTGGGAACACACACTGAGAAAGAGTATAAAAAGAGCTTTTTCTATGTGTCCAGATAGTACTTTACCATTATGATAGCACTGAATCCTCACTTCAACACTTAAAGATGAGCAGAGACCCAGAGAAAGATATATACATGATAAAACAGGCTAAAATCTGTGCCCTTGTGGAGTTTATATTCTAGTGCAGAAGAGAGACAATAGATTGTGAACATAATAAATAAGTAAATAGTATAGGGACAAATGCTCTAAGAAAAATAGAGCAAGCTCAGGAGTTTCAGGAATATGTATGTGTGTTGGGGGATAATACAGGTTGCATATTAAATAGAGTGGTCAGGGTAGTACGTTGAGAAGGTATCATTTGAAGAGATATATAAAGAAGGTGAAGAGTTTCCCAAATGTGTAACTAGGGGGAGGGAGGATTTCAAGACTGAAGAAACAATTTTGCAAAGCCCTAAAATGGAACCAGATTTTTTGCTTATCTAAATAGCCTTCCTTCCCCAAAACACTTCATAATCACTTGACACAAATGTGTGATAGTAATAGGTATATCTATAATGACTTAAGCTATAAATGGTGATATCTCCAATTGGGTAGTACACCACATATACAGCTTGCACAGCTGCCCATTGTAATCATGGTGTGGACATATCTGGGGAAGGGTAAGAAGTGGAGGGAACCAGGGGAAGATGCCGTCAGAGAAGTCAAACAAGACATTAAAGGTTGTTGTAAGAGACTTGGCTTACACTCAGATGGAATGCAGTGCCATTTAGAGTTTTTCAGCAAGAGAAATGGAATGACTTGACAGGTTTTAAAAGGATTACTATCCTTTTATGTGGCTATCCTGTGGAGAACACACTGTAGTGGGCAAGGGTGGAAGCAGGGAAGAGGCTGTTGCAAAAATCTAGGTGAGAGATGACAATGTCTTGGAATAGGATATTAACACTGAGGTAGTTGGTGAGAAGTGGTTAGATTCTGTATATATTTTTATATGTTGGGCCAACAGAATTTTCTGACAAATTGGATTTAGGAATGTGAGAAAATGAGAGGAGTCAAGGATAATGACAAGGTTTTTGGCTCAAGATACTGGCCCATCATTGATGCTGAAGTCTTATATTAGACTTTTTTTTTTTAAACAAAGCTAGCCCTGATTATCTTAACTGTGTTTAGCCAAAAAAAACCAGACAAAACAAAATAAATTGTTGAGGTGAAGTGGTTATAAGATAATATACCACATAAATAACATAAACATAAATATAAACATAGAGAAACATTTCTTCTCTATTCCTCTCCCTATAACCAATTATCTGTCATTTATTTACCCATTAATCACTATCATCACCATAACACTTTAAATTTTAAAGCAATATACTGTTTACAAAGTATTCTAGATTATTATCATAAGTAATACTCAATAATCAAGTAGTTATATAATCTGTATCACATTGATGAGCAAATTCCAGGAAGCTTCTATGCTCTCCTCTTTAAAGCATCGGACATCCTATTTTTATATATAAAATGTTGACAAGTTGAGTATTTGTTAACTGAATAGTGCCTATAGGCCAAATTAGACTTTCTGAGGATACACAATGCCAACCAATTAATTTTCAAGCAAAATTTAAAAAAAAATTTTTTTAAGTTTATTCTTGAAAGATAGAGAAAGACAGAGCGCAAGCAGGGGAGGGGGAGAGAGAGAGGGGGACACAGAATCTGAAGCAGGCTCCAGGCTCTGAGCTGTCAGCACAGAGCCCGACACGGGGCTGGAACTCATGAACCGCGAAATCATGATCTGAGCCGAAGACAGACGCTTAACTGACTGAGCCACCCAGGCACCCCTCAAGCAAAATTTTTAATAGACAACTACCTTTTAAAGATCATTCATTGTATATTTGAATCATAGCTTAACAACTTCTACCAGCTTTTAAAGACATCTGCTTCCTGAAATGAATTCTCTCTTCCCAAAAAGTGACAGTCTTTTAGAAACAGAGTCATGGAGGGGTGACACTGCTGGTACCCTATGTAGATGCCCTTCACTAGCCAGGATAGCCATCCCCTAGATAATAATAACTCACTCCTCCTTTTTCTTGGTTCTTCAGAAAATTTCTCTCAGCCAAACAAAAGCCATCTCACCCAGGAACCTACTCTTCCTTTACTTAGTTCCTCTGCACTATATGTCTTCCCTCACGTTCCTTCCTTTGAGGCACTCCTCCAATAAATCAGTTGATCAATAATCCCTGGCTCACGCTCTGCTTCTAGGGAACTTGACTGAAAATACAGCATTAGCTTTTAAATGCATACAAGTCCCCAAACATACTCACTATAATTTAGAATTTGAGGTGCTAATGGGGAAGCCAAAAACAATCATTAGAAGTGTCCTTACATTTTGTTGTGGGGTAGAGAGTGCTCTTACTTATTCTCTAATATGGTCACTGCCAGACAATTTAACATTTCAATATTTCCTGAACCATTTAGGGTCAGTTCTTATAAGATCCTCAAAGCACCAACTGCTATGGGTCAGGATAGCTTCATGTTGGATCCATTCCTTAGGAATAAGGTGGGTGGAATTCTGTTGGCAGAGGTTGAAATTATAATGCAACATGACACATAATCTATCTCTTTATAATGGAGACATTTGGAATGAAAACAAAGAGAACAGAGGATGAGGATGATAGGTCACTAAGAAAAAAAAGGAGGGAGCTATGACTGGGAAAATCAAACCTTATGAATTTGTTCTTTATATCTAAGGTTTCTCTGCATGGAAATGGAGTCTAAGGGAAAGCTTTGTGACCAATTAAAATAATTTATTTTCTTGCATATCAAAGAGCAAGTATAAAGATAAAGGAAAGTTTGCACCCCCATGTTTATAGCAGCACTATCAGCAATAGCCAAAGTGTGGAAAGAGCCCAAATGTCCTTCAATGGATGAATGGATAAAGAAGGTGTGGTATATATATATATATATATATATATATATATATATATATATACACACAATGGAGTATTACTTGGCAATCAAAAAGAATGAAATCTTGCCATTTGCAACTATGTGGATGGAACTGGAGGATATTATGCTAAGTGAAATTAGTCAGTCAGAGAAAGACAAACATCATATGACTTCACTCATATAAGGGCTTTAAGAGACAAAACAGATGAACATAAGGGAAGGGAAACAAAAATAATATCAAAACAGGGAGGGGGACAAAACAGAAGAGACTCATAAATATGGAGAATAAACTGAGGGTTGCTGGAGGGGTTGTGGTGGGGGGAATGGGCTAAATGGTAAGGGGCACTAAGGAATCTACTCCTGAAATCATTGTTGCACTATATCTTAACTAATTTGGATGTAAATTTAAAAAAAACATTAAATTAAAAAAAATAAAAATAAAAATAATACATTTTCTTTGGGGTGCCTGGGTGGCTCAGTCAATTAAGCATATGGCTCTTGATTTCAGCTCAGGTCATGATCTCACAGTTCGTGAGATCGAGCTCCGTGTCACTGCAGAGCCTGCTTGGGATTATCTCTCTCCTTTCTCTCTGTCCCTTCCCTGCTTCTGCTCTGTCTCTCACTCTCTCAAAATAAATAAATAAACATTAAAAACAATTTTAAAGTAAAAATAATACATTATTTTTTACATATGTCTTTATGTGTCACTTTAATAGTGTTTATCACATCATGTGATAATTTGTGATTATTTTTCATTATGCTTTCCCTATCCCTGTCATATAGTTTTGAGATCCTTAAGGGGGCAAAACATTGTGTCCCTCATAGAATTGGGCACAATGCTCAGCACACAGCAAGCAATCTATGTTTATCAAAATGGAATGAAGATGGCCCTGACCAAACTTCAGTAAGGCACATTACAGTTGCCTTTTTAAATTGTGGGGATGGCTTTATCCTTACTATTGTCCTCTCTCTGTTTGGAGAAGAGTTCCACTTTGTGGCATAGAACATGAATTTATAGAACAACTGTTAGGTGGAAGTTTATGATTATAAAACAGAATTGGGCTAATTGTCCTAATCTGAGATTAGAATGGGCAATGGAAAATGATTTCATTGACCAGGAAGCTGGGAAACAGTGTTAATCAACTCCTGCCAAACTGACTTGATATTCCATATAAATTAATAATAATGATAATAATAATATTTCTTCCTCATGTCTAGGCCTTAAACAATTACTCTTGAAACATTTATTTTGAAGTAACTGTGTAAGAAAAGCTAAAGCCTTGGCATTTTCACCTGACTCAGCTACAAGGATTCAGGAGTGACAGTTTTCCCCTCCAGTGCTAACCGTGAAAAAACTTCCATCTTCCTTCATTTCCTTTGTTATCTTCTTTTTTCTCCTTTACAAGGAAGATGGCTCCCTGTTTTTTTTGTGAATATAAGGATTATAAATTGGCTGTTGAAAGTGAATTGACTATTAAGTAATTCATTTGATCAGTGTTTTCAGCAAACAGACTTGCTTGACACAAATAGCCAGGCCGTGTGGCAAGATGTGGGTTTAGTAAGCTGAAACAAAACCCTCTGCTTTTGGATTTTTAACTCCAATGCGCTCACTATTCTTTCTCAATTTCTTATTTTATTTTCCTTTCAGTTCCTATGTAACTGCTTAACATGAGAAGCCAGGATAGTGTACTCCATTATAAAAAACACAACCAAATAAAACTTTTCCAGAGAGTCCAGACAAGAAACAGATCTTAACTTCATTCTCACGTCTCACGTCATAGTTTACCATTACAGTATGCTTTGTGTGTGGAATGGTGAGTGACTCATCCTCTCTCTTCATTGCCTCCAGGAATTCATCTGGGGTAATGGGTCTCCATTCTCATCTCTTGGGGCTGCCTACATGGTCTCCCCTCTTCTGCCTACCTGGAATCCCCTCTCCTATGAAGAATTTCTCTCTTCTCACTTTCCTATTGAGATTTCTCCGTTTCTTCTACTTCATGAATGTTGTGTATTTTCCTCAGCCTTTGGCCTGGATTCTTTGTTATTTACACCCATCAGAGTTTTCCTCTGGATGAAACTGAGTGAGCTAAAAGAGAAAAAATTGATTAGGCTGTCTCATATTCTTTCCTTTCCCCATAGATTCCATCATAAAGACCAAGCATCTTCAAAACAGTCTTCAAAACTATTAGACTTTTCACATTGCCAAAAGTGACCCACATCAAGGAGAGCATGATTATTAGGTGCAATTACGCTCATACTTCATTTTTCTTCTTTGAATTACCTTTTAAAAAACCCATTTCTGGGGGCACATGGGTGGCTCAGTTGGTTAAGCATCTGACTTTGGCTCAGGTCATGATCTCACAGATCATGAGTTCGAGCCCCGTGTCAGGCTCTGTGCTGATAGGTCAGAGCCTGGAACCTGCTTCAGATTCTGTGTCTCCCTCTGTCTCTGCCCCTCCCCCCACTCATATTCTGTCTGTCTCTCTCAAAAATAAATAAACATTAAAAAAATTTTTTTTTAAGTCCCATTTCTATAATAACAGTTTGGTGAATGCCTGGCCCCAAGAAGGTAGTTAGGGGGCAGGGGTTGGTGGGGGAAGGTGGGTGGGAATGGATTAGCATATAACATGCACCAGGAAAAGAATACAGGGAATGGAAAAGCAAACAAAAAACAAAACTCTGTCTTGTTATACTCAACTGTGGATGAAGGAAAATGGAGAGTCAGTCTTTGAAATAATGTGTATTTAATTCTAGTGTTTTGACTTATGATAATGTTGAAAAGACTTGAAGCTGGCTGACATTGATCCTCTGTGACTTGAACTGAACTTTAGTTTCTCAAGTGCTGTTTTTTAAAATGAAGAGAATATTTGATCAGCCTGTTATTCCTTACTTTTTCTACTAATAGCTTTCATGCTCCCTTGATCTTAGCCCAGAACAAGATGGCTGATTAGAAAGATATTTCCTGAAAGAGGCCTGATCTAGACATATCTACACCAAGTCAGCATGCTTGGGCACCATCCCAAACAGCAGAAAATATGTTCTGTATTATTAAAAATTTTGGAATTGAGGTACAAAGTAGTACATAGTAAGTGAGAGCATGTTTTATATCTGTGACAGGGTTTTCTGACATTAGAGACTGAGACTAAAATCAAACAAAATGGTGCAGCAGTAGGTCCAGCCCTTGGCTTTGTAAAAATGCCAGGTGTAATCACATCCTATTTGTTTTTCAAGATGACACTGCAACCTAAGAAAATTTAGTCCACAAGAAAATTCCAGAAACAGTGCATCAACAACCTCCTAGAGTATATGTCATTATCATTTATTCCTCAGTGGAGGTAGTAGAAATAAAAATGGAGGTGAGTGGCAAAGTTATTATGGATATTGAGGATCACTGAAATATTGATAATGGTGATGAGATCGACTTCCTTGGGACTTTACTAGCTGCTAGGTTTTATGTCCACTCACTCATATTAGAGGTCAGTGAATTCCCAAGGGCTGGCTTCTGAAGAAATACAGTGATTCTACTTGAGCTTCTTGAGACTGAGATTCTCCAGGAGAGGCTGAAGGAAAAGTTATAGGAAAATTTGAACTTGGATTATCCTGTAGTATCCCAGTTAATCACAGCAAGTATATTCCAGAGGAGTATTTCACTTATGGAGCCCTGAGGCACTGCCCCAGTTTCCTTGTGGGATTTCTTCATGGTTACCAAGTCATCAGTGACCCTGAAGATTGATCCCACTCACTGTTTGCTATTCAGCAATCATACCCAGTTTACCTTTTGGTAAACTAGCTTCTTGCCCACATAGTGTTGTTTCAACTTCTGCAAGTGGGCTTCTGGCATTGCTAAGACAAGCTTGTTGGTTTGGCTTTTGAAGGCCTCCAGCTAGCTCTTGTGCATGGCTAACTTATCTGATAGACTCAAGAAAAGCACAGTCTTTCTGAGAAGCTTCATGGTATTGCTCTTCTCTTCCCTAATACCATACTATCTTATTCCCAGAAGCTCAGAACTGGTTTGCTTGTTCACTGGGACTATGGTTGTCAGTGTTTCCTCACAGAGGGCAGAGGAATGGAAACCTTACAGAGGAGTTAAAATATTCACCAGTAGACAGTCAAGGGCAGCTGAGAAGATATCATAGGAAGGCACAGGGCACCTGACATTCTTTTCTCTCCGTCTCCGTCTCTGTCTCAGTCCCTCTCTCTCTGTCATTTCTTACCTCCCTTCCAGTCTACACAAAGAATGAAGATACCAAGAAATGATTAAAACAGGGTAAATACAGAAGGCATTTTCCCTGGTTTTGAAGAATATAGGCACAGACTTTGACTTAATATATTTTACAATAAAATAAAGTGCAAAAGAAAAGCCATATTTATATGGGATCCCTCAAAAAAGCATTACTTATCCTTTGACTCAATTGGTTACTGATAAAGCTACAAATAGTATTCACTTGGGGGTAAATTAATGATTTGTGATTACTAATCACAAATATCGAAGAAAACAAATACCTGTGAAACAGGACCTTCTCATTAAAGGAGTTTACAGGGTGAAAAGTCAGGAGCTCATTGTGAGAATGAATTACTCAGAGAGAAAAAAGGGAAAATGGAGTGTGTAGAAAACAGGAAGACACACAAAAGTGAGAGAAAACACCTGCTTTCCTATAAACATCTGACTTAATACACTTCCCAGAAATGTTCAATGAGAATAGCTGTTAACAAGAAATTCAGATTCAATTAACATGACATTACAATTTCAAAGGTCAGGAGAAAAAACTGCCTTTCTTTTCTCTTTACTTTTTGAGCTTCCTCCCTGTCCAGAATTCTCTGGTGATATAGCCAACAGATGGAGTTATTTCTTTTAAAGCATAAAGAAAGGTCACAAATAGCTTTCAACAGATTACAAACAATTTGACACATGATTTCAGAAGCTGGGAAAATTCCATGGATGCAGGAAAACTTCAAGAATTGGTGAAAAGTTTCCATAAGAGTGCAGGCCAAAATTAACATTGCTAACGCAGGTTCTATTTTAATTAATTAGGTGCAAACCATAGCACAGCCTTCTGGATCAGTTGTGACTGTTGTTCTAGAAAGCTTTGAGAATTCTTTGATGTTTAAATTTGATGTTATTGCTTAACAGTGAAAGGCCTTTTGTTACCATATGGTAAAAAAAAAAAAAAAAAGAAAGAAAAAAAACACCTCTGCTTTCATACCCAGGCCCA
This sequence comes from Panthera uncia, assembly GCF_023721935.1. Classification (NCBI taxonomy): domain Eukaryota; kingdom Metazoa; phylum Chordata; class Mammalia; order Carnivora; family Felidae; genus Panthera; species Panthera uncia. Next base: position 91,078,000 of record NW_026057582.1, read on the forward strand.
GTCCATGGTGTAATTTGAAGGATTACAAAGGCACTGTCCTGTCCAAAATTATTTTTATTAGATTCAACTGAGACAATATTCTTATTCTAAGCTCCTTACATGGAATAGAGGTTCTTTTCATTGCTGTGGATGGCAGGGCGTTCCTTCTTAAAGATTAAGGAATTCTCAGAGATGACTGGTCCCCAGTTTTACTAAAAGGTTCCTGATATTGGGAGACATTCTAGGACACCTTGGTTTTACTTCAGAGTCATTAGGGGCAAAAAAAGGTCTTTTATTACTTAAAGGAGAACAACTTTGAGATTCCTTTGAACTTTGGAATGTGAATCCTCAAAAGAATATAGTATTTATTTTTATTTTTTATCTTTTCTAATTGATTTTAAAGAGATTGATAGAAGCACCATTGCTCTTAAACTCTTTCTGTCTTTGGTTATTAGTCAACAGAGGTCAGTGAAATGCGGCAATAAATAGTAAATATATTCATTTCAGTGTCATTATTAATAAGGCAGTGCCCTTTACCAATAAAAGGAAGAGTTCTTTTTGTCTGGATACAACTAATGCTTGCTCTCCTTTTCACCTTTGCCCATTCTTATCCTGGTAGTTCAGAGTATCACAAGCTTCCTTCCAAAGTTAAACAAAGAAGAATTTTTCTTTATTCTTCATAAGAATAGTCTTATAGGTTTCATAACAGCATAACCTTAGTGATAGTTTCTTTACCTATTGCAATTTCACTTTCCTCATTTTTAAAATGAAGTGGAGTTTAAAATTTTCTTCTAGCTCTAAAAATGTTATGTTCAATGCATATTTTTTTTGGTGAATGGTGTGACCCTGTGGTATTCAGGGGTCTGTATATATCACCCATGCACTCTTCCTCCCAAAGTCCTAAAAATGTGCTCTTCCAATTTAAGGGATTAAATAAAAAAAGAGAAAGACGTTGAATCTAGGATCTAGAGAAGTCAATACAGGAAACATGAAGGAAGTCCCATTGTTGCAGGATTTTTTTTTTTTTTTTTTTTCCTCAATGCCCGGGTTCGTGGTCTCACTGCTTCAAAGAAAGAAGAGATGGACACAAAATGAGCAGCAGGCAAAAGTTTATTAGAGTATAAATAAGATCAGAAAGGAAGAATAGTAGGAAATCTCTCTTTACAGAGAGGGGGCGTTCCAAAGTGAATGCCGGCTGACTACAGGCAAGAGTCCTTGTTTTATATGTGTTCCCCCCCCCCCCCCCCCCCCCCCCCAGGACCTCAGGTGCTATCCTTTCAGTCTCTGATTATTTTATCCTATCTTTTCCTATCATATTCCTCCCTCTGAACACATGATTCCTAACTGCCATTAGGAAACTGCTTCCTGCTGAAGGGAGGTGATGACAGGGGAATGGAGGTCAGGGCAGGTTCAGAGGTCATCCAGAGGTCTGATATAATGGGACGGTATTTGGAACATCTGGGCTAGCAGAATTTTCCTTGGATGTCTTATTTCTCTGGCATATGCGTTGGCTTCTACAAATGACATATAAAGAGTATTAGACCATTCCAAATTCAATGGAATTTGTTTATCTGTGCTGGAGCTAGTAATACTATAGTCCCTAATTTAATCATAATATCCCTTCCTAGCAAGGGAGTGTGGCTCTCTGGCATTATCAAAAAAGAATGTGAAAAAATCAAGTTTCCCCATATACACCCCAGCAGCTGAGGGAATAGTTTAGTCATAAGTTTTCCAAACACACCTCTAAACATTACGCTAAGTTCGGACGGTTGGCCAGGAGTGGAAAGGAGGGCAAAAAGGTGGCTCTGGTGTCAAGAAGGAAATAAACCGGTTTTCCTTCTATTTCCAGAGTTACCCAAAGCTCTGGATTTCCAATGGGTAGTTGTTTTGGAAGAGCTGCCTAAAGAGCCCTGGGCCCCATCAGTACCTTTCAAGGACATTGGTTATCTGAGCCCTCACAGACTGAGATCCGTGAGGGCATTTAGATCTCTAATGACTATCTTCACACAAGGGGCATGGCTTACAGGGTTTTGACTTTAGTTGTCCCCTCTGAGGACATTCTCATCTCCAGTGCCCTGAATAGCCACATAAATGGTACTTGGTTCCAGGACCTCGGGAAGTCTGGTCTGAAATACTACAGAAGGCTGCAAGTAAGGTCTCAGATTTTTTCTTAAGCCTCCTTTTCTGTTCCTTATTTTCCTCTTGATCTCAGTTGTAATATACCCAATTGTCAGCTTGTGAGAGCTCCTCCAGGGTTCCTTCTGAGCCAACAGCCAATTTTTGCAGTTTTCTCCAGAATATCTGAAGCCGATTGAGTGACAAATTTGTCCTTCAGAATCGTCTCAGCTTCAGAGGTGTTAGGGGAGATAGCATATATTTAATAAGCGCCTCCTGTAACCTTTCTAGGAAGGCCACCAGGTTTTCATCCTGTATCTGTAAGATGGTGACAAATTTAAATTTCACTTTAGACCTCCTTAATCCCTCTAAAACACAAGCTTGGAAGTGGCAGTGATGCCATTCCCCAATGGGATTTTCATAGTCCCAGTTAGGATCTTGGGGCATAACTGCCTGAGCTCCAGTGGGGAACTGGAAGTTCCCTATAGGACATCCAGTCCCATGATAATGAGTTGCTCCTCTGCATCTCTCAGCTGCTGCCAGAACCCCCACGTTTCTCTATCTCATTAAGAGTCTTGATTCAACAAAAACATTATATCTTTTCAGGTCAATTAAAAAACATACCTAATATTCTGAAAAGCCTCTATATACTTATCCAGATTAGAAAATTTATCTAGATCTCCTTTTATCTGTCTTAAATCTTATAATGAAAAAGGTACTTGCAATCTTATTAGAGTGGTGCCTCTCTACCATTCTCCTTCTGGCATTCCAGCTTCTGGTAGGGGAAACACACCTGTTACATCATGTGGGGGCCTGGATAAGGAGGGCAGCAGGGAGCAGAAGTGCATGTTTTTTAAGTCTGGATATTTAGATTGAGGACCTGAGGAGGAGCAGGTTGAGGTGGAAGACTTCCCTTCCTCCTTTCTCTAGGTCTGCTTTGGGTATAGGCAAGGGGCCCTTAATTGTTTCCTCTCCCGATTGCTAGACTTTTAAAAGGGTTGCCATTAAGTCAGGATCAACCTTTTATTGCTTACACATATCTTTCTTAAGTCCCCAAAACACTGAATATAGGGGACTTCTCCCATTTCCCCTCACGTTTGCAAAACAAGTCCAATTGTAGGATAGTATTATAATTGATATTTCCCTCTGGTGGCCAGGTTTCCTCCTCCAATTTGTATTGGGTCCAAGACTTTGTGTGAAAGAAAATGGGTCACTTTTTCTTTAGGGTTTGTGGATCAGAATTATCCCAGTTTTTCACAATGCATTACAAAGGAGTATTAACCTTGGTTGGGTAATTACCCATCTATAGAAAAAGGAAGAAAAGGTGTCCCTCATCTCAATTTCCTATAGCTGGCCAGGATTTCCTCATCTCCTGGCCCCGCATTTTGGCTGGCTATGTTACTGGCAGCCAAAAGGCCTGTCAGTGTTGCGGGGTGCTGGAAGTAGTCACTCTTACCCAGGCTTCACCCTACCTCTGAGAGCTGACCCATCTTCCCTGATTTCTCCTACCCTTCCGTTTCCCGACTTGGGGAACCTTGGGGGTATGGAATGTGATCTAGAAAGACTCCCCTGGTTGTAGAAGGATGCACTAATTTTATTTTGGCCCAACAGTAATTGACATATGGATCATTGCCCATTGAGGGGAGAGTTAAAAGGGCCAAAGTCAAGGTCTATTCCTCTGCCTTCTTTAGCATTGCCCGCATAAATATGTTCCAGTCCTGTGGGTATTCATTTTAAAGTCACTAGATTGGTACAAGTTGGCATACACTGGGCTAAGTGTAGTAAAATGGTTCCCATGTATCCCAGTAAATGCCCTTCATATATCATAGTCATCATTCCTCATATACCTTGCAGAAACATAAATGTGGAGCATTTGGAGGACAGCAGCAAAGTTATCGTCACCATTTCCCAGCTTTTGGATCAAAGGAGGGGCAATTCTAATCTTATACCAGTGTACTTTTTAAATCTATTCATTTTAACCTTAGTCTGTCCTGACCACACATAAAATTCCTTTTCAAAGATTTCCCTTCACGAACCATTTACAACATTCCTTTGCATTCAGATTTTTTCCCAAGCCATTTCTCTCCAAGTAACCAGTCTCATTTAGGAAAAAATTACTTTCTTTTACCTTCAACAAAATGTATTTCCATTCCTTATATCTTTCTTACTTACACATTTACTTTTCTACATACAGAGTTGTTTTCCTTATTTCCATCAGTCTTAACTACATTTAGCAGAATTTTAATTCTTAGAAACTTTGGTCTTCAGAGAAAACTATAGTAACCAGTTGTAAACTGTTACACCAGAATTTTCAGGTGGAAGATTTACGAATCAATCAAGCACAAAGCATGCTTTCCAACAGACCCAATATCCTTGTTTTTCTGCAATAAGTCAAAAGTGCAAACCTATGTTAAGTAAGTAATGCTTCAGCATTCCATCTGATTTGACAAAGGTCTAGATGTCCAACAAATTTAATCCAGTTTATCATCCAAACAGAACTTTAAAGTTTTAGGTTATCAAAGGCCCTGAAAACTGTCTTAACAATTATCCATGAAAACTTTTGAGACAAACAAAATTAACCATCATTTTAAGTCACCTTTTTGCTGACAAACTGCAACGGAGATGACATGAGCTTATTTGACCTTCAGTAAACCTAGGTAGAAAAAGTTTTATCTATTTAATGCTAATAACTCTATCTTAATTAAACCAACAAACTTTGAATTCCTTTAAATACTATGTTCCGACTGTGTCCATTTAAAAGTCAATCAACTTATCCCCTATTGTCAATTTTTACCTGTGGCACCAGTGGGGAAATCTGAAGTAGGCAGTTCAACTGGGGTGCTCTCCACTCCCAGACTTAAGGGTGGGTGGAGGAACCAGTGGTGCCTGAGGCACTGAGGATGGTATAGGAACCAGTTTGTAGGCTGAGCCCAAGGTGGTGCAGAAACAGCAGGAGGGAGGAGAAGGCTGAAGAGTTAAGTTTCAGCCAAGAAGCCTGGAGGCAGTTAAAGGCCCAGAGGGCAGAGAAAGAGGTCTCCTTGTCTTAAAGCCAGTCAGCTTGGACAGATAGGCAGATGCAGATTTTTTTTTCCCCACCAACAAGTGGAAATAGGCAGTCCATGTCGGGCCAGAGAAGACAGGGAAATTCCTGGAAACAAAAGGAGTTTTGAAGGCTGCTTGGGAATATTCCTTAAAGTCCCCATCCCAAGGTAGACTAACCAGAGACAGTTGGCTCTACTTATCATCTGCATCATGTAAGAGCCTGCCAAATGTCTTCTCTCCCATCCCCACCATGGGCATCAGGGGCAGGAGGAGGATGAGCCCAGAAGGCATTGAAGTAAGTCCTGCTCTCTGCTCCACAAGAGATGGTTGAAAAATGGGGACCTGAGAAGTGAGCCATGCCAGAGTGTCAGAAATGGAAGCAAGTAGAGGGCCACCTTCCACTGTAATTGGGAAACCTGTGAGTAGGAGCCCTTGGAAGTCACCCAGATAATTCCTAGGAGAATATCTGAGTTATCAGTCCTGGGCTTTTCCCCTCATTTCCTGAAGGAAGAGGCTGACCAAGACAGAAAGAGGAGAATTCCACTGGAGACCTGAACAGGTGGTCAGAGATCAGGTTCTGTCAACAGCCTTCATGCATCCACCAAAGCCTTGATCAGGACCCATCAGTTGCTGTTTGGCCTCCCCTGAGTCCCATGCATCTGGAGATTTTTCTTGAAAGGAGATTGGGACATTCTGTTGGTGGATCAGATAGGAGGAGACCCAAGGAACATATCAGCTGAGACTTGAGAATGGCAGCTGTGTTATTTGCTCTTAACTGGCTGGAGGGTGCCCATTGTTTGGTTTGAGAGTTTTATTTAGGAAACAAGAGAAGGGGCGCCTGGGTGGCTCAGTCAGTTAAGCATCCGGCTTCGGCTCATGATCTCACAGTCCGTGAGTTTGAGCCCTGCGTCAGGCTCTGTGCTGATAGCTCAGGGCCTGGAGCCTGCTTCGGATTCTGTGTCTCTCTCTCTCTCTGCCCCTCCCCTGCTCATGCTCTGCCTCTCTCTGTCTCAAAAATAAATAAAAACATTAAAAAAAAAAAAAAGGAAATAAGAGAAAAGAAAAGGTGCCAGCTGCTCTTTACTTATGGTTGGAGGTTAGAAGACATTTATATCCTAGATGAGCCCCCAAAGGAATGTTGCAGGATTTTTTTTACCTCAATACTTGGGGTTCTTTGTCTCACCACTTTGAAAAAAGAAGAGGTGGAAACAAAATGAGCAGCAGGAAAAGTTTATTAGAGTATAAGATCAGAAAGGAAGAATAGTAGGAAAGCTGTCTTTACAGAGAGGGGGCATTCAAAAGTGAATGCCCACCAACAATAAGCAAGAGTCCTTGTTTTATATGCGTTTTTCCCCACCCAGGGACCTCAGGTCCTATCTTTTCCTTCTCTGCCTATTTTATCCTATCTTTTCTTATCATACCATGATGACAGTAAACAAAAATCCTAGGATAATATCTGGGTAGCAAGACTACACAGTAACTTGTTGAGATTAAAATCAGAAGACAGAAGACTTCAGAAAGGCTACCTTTAAGGAAAAAATAATATGGAACTTAAAAATGTTCAACTGTGTTTGACATGTTGAAAAAGGTTTTAGAATTCTCTAGAAGAATTTGGGGGAAAAATTTGAGTTTAGTGCATAAAAAAGTAAGCATTGATAAATTTAAGCTGTTATTAACTCCAGGAAAACAAAAATTGTACAAGAAAATTGATTGCCCCAAACTCTGAGTTTTTGAGGTTTTTTGAGGTCACCATCTCCCAATTTCTGCCCTGCTGCTTTCCAAACCTACTGAAGTTTCTATTTAGAAGATGGTAATGTATTAACAAAATAATAACAACAGCAAACACCACACAAAAAAATAAATAGACAATAAAAAAACCCAATGATATAATTTCTGTGACCCTGGAAGTTTCCATTTCATATATGCTGCACTCTCACATGCTATATACTAATGGTCCAAAGCACTTTTATCCACTGAAAGAACAAATACACAGAGAAATTGCTTTATGTTAGTGATTTAGTTAGCTATATATTTCATTGTGCAACTCAGTACATTAGAATAAAAGATATTTGAATGGTGTAACAGATATTCATTGTTTTTGGATATGGTTTGCTAGCTCAGTTCTGTCAACTGATATTTATCTGGTTAGAGCACATTTGTACACATTGCCTCTTTTAGGCATTTTACTTAAAAACAAAAACAAAAACAAAAACAACCTGAATCTTTAATGAGTTTCAAATGCCTGTTGAAGACATAGTGGGCTTATCCACAAAATAATCAAAATGAATGAATACCATGAAGGATTAAAAACAAATAATCTGGTGATTTAAGCTTTATGTGGCTAACTCTGTGTCCAAATAGGTAATGCAAAAATGACCTCTCATGCAGCTTTTTTTTTTCTGTTAGGTTTATTTATTTATTTAGATAGAGAAAGCACGAGCGGGGGGGGGGGGGGGCGAGAGGGGGAGAGAGAGAATCCCAAGCAGACTCTCTGTGACATCATGACCTGAGCCCAAATCAAGAGTTGAACACTTAACCAACTGAGCCACCCAGATGCCCTGCACCAGGTGGGTTGGATTTTTGAATCTATACTTCAATGGTACTCTTGCTTCTAATGAGTAGAAAAATCTATACTCATTGAATCTATATTCATTCGAAGTATAGATTTTTTAATTTATACTTTGGTGGTACTTTTGCTTCTAATGAGAAGCAGAGGTTTCATAACATACAGGGAATCTTTGTCAGAAGCTATGTTGGTACCTGAAATGGGCACTAACTATAGGTGGACTATAGCATGTTTTAGATGGTCTAATAGCTATGTTTCTTAGTACAATGGGCATGAGTGTTATTTGGGTAAAAGCAAGAAAATTCGCAACCCTGAGTGCCTTCCTAGACTAAAAATAAAGTATGGACCCGGAATTGCAAAAACAAATAAACAAACCCAAACTCTGCTTTAGGCTGAATTCAGAACCATGGACTTAACGTGGATGAACTTTTCTCATGGTGACCAACATTCTGCAGCACTCTATGGTGCTACACTTGGTTGAGCAGTTTACCTACCAAGGATTTCTGTCAATTTGCACAGGAAAACTGTACAGAATTTTTTTCTGAACTACAAAATACTTGTTTTATATAAGTTTCAAAAGAATCCTAAGACTAAATAAAAGAGGGGAAGAGAAAATAAAACAAAAGTAGTTGTCTTAAATTTTGACCATTAGACATTAGATAGATTTCCTATTGGCCTCTCACATCTTTTACTGCTGTATTTTTTAAACATCTGGAGAAAAAAAAAGTAGTTAAGCATCTGAATATTATTAAAGCAGAAAGACCACACAAACATTAAGTGATCCCTAAATGGTATTGTTTCCTTTTGTTCATCACTCTCTGTCATGTTTTTGACCCCTTTGTTTTTATTATTGGGGAAAAACAGGAAGAAAAAAAAATTTAAGGAAGAAAAATAGATTTTTTTTGTATTAGGCTTATAGTCACCTTCTACAATTACCCTGGCATCTTTGCTTAACCTTTTAAAATCCTGTATGTTTGTAATGCTAAAGCTATTTGCTTAATCCATGCTTTATTCCATGGAACTAGCTAAAGACAAAAGTCTTTGAGATCCTGGAAAGAACTTGCTGTTTCCTATCTGCTCTCTGTAGTCTTCCGGTGACTATCTTATCTTCTTGCAGCCCAAGAACTGGTCTGACTGATTTTCTATGTTGAGTTCAGAAAATACCATTGAATAAACAAATCTGAAACATCTCGTGGGTAAGGTTTAAACAATGAGATGAGAAATTTCAGTCAATTGTCAGTTTTCTCTTTTATATGATATTTGTGGATCTAGAGAGCATTGGGAGCACTGAGCACTTAACCTCTCACCAGGAGGTGCAACAATGGAGCTTCTCCTTTCAGCAGCTTTGTAGGATATTGTTAGGTACCATTGAGAAAGTGATGGGAGAATTTGTTTGAGTGAGTACAGATCCAAGGGAAATGTGTTATTTAAAATTTTTATAAGCCTGAACACTCAAGATCCTTGTATTAGACAACTTTGATCTATAAATTAACATTGATTAAAGATATTGGAACCTAAAACTATTACTTAAGAATGGAATACTAAACTCAGAATTCCTAACTGATAATGAAAATTGCTTGTAAAAAAAAAAAAAGAAGAAGAAGGAAACATACTATTGCAAACTTAAGAGTACAACATTTTTACATTATTTCTTTGGATTTCCCATTTTTCTAGATATATTTTCTTAAAAATAGTTTTTACAGCTATTTCTTAGGTTGAATATCCTGGAGAAGCCTAACCCTCTTGATTACAGAACTTTTGAAAAATAAAGTAAAAATTATAAAACAGTTCAGACTCTGTCTCTGTCTGCCTTCCAAGTGACTATAGAAAAAAAAATATCCTTAAGATGCTTCTCTAACTTTTGTGCATTAATCAAATATCTGAACAACTGAAACATGGCATCATTAGCTGAGAAAGAAGAATCCCTTCTTGAGAGGGATGCAGTTATCAGCTGTGGACATAGAACATTGTGTTTAAAGTAATGTAATCTTTGCAGAAATATGTAACAGACAGAAATTTAAAACCGGGTCTTAGAATAGATGCAGCACTTGAGAAATTGCTTTGGTATCATCCTTTCATCCAAGAGGAACAGAGAGAGAATAGATAAAAGGAAGACCAGAATTCCCAGAATCAAAACATGTAAAACATGCATGGTATTAGGCTGAAGAAATAAAAATCAGGAGAGGCAAAGTTTGAAAAAGATCAGAATAGCTGAATATTGTAGAGCCAATAAAAAATATTTTTAAAGAATAAGTGGGTTTCAGAAAAGTGCCAAATAGTACAAAGAAGGCAAGAAGAAGAAGGACTGAAGAAAAAGATGAGAGCACAGTTGGTGACCATTGAATGACTATCAAATGATCTAATGAAGATAACAAATAGATTTTGTTCCATTTGGAGAACAGAACCACCCTTGGGGAAATCTTCATATGACTCCCAGAGATTTCAGTTACATAGGAAATCCTGGTATTGGGATATGTTAGGCATGCTATATCTAAGGTCATCACTTTACCATGGATCAGAGACCACTTAACCAAATGGAGGCCACTCATAAACTCATTGAACAACTTCATTTTAAGCAATCTAGTATGTGAATAAATATGCTTTCTACTCCTGATGATACACATAGTAATCTGTGTGCACGGGTATTAATATTCTTTGTATAATTTTGCTGAAGTTCTCTAAAGATATTTTGTGAAATTGAGGACCTGGTTATATCAATTTTACCATGTCTAGGACCAAAAGTTTTTAAATGTACATAACAATAACTTAAAATTACAAAAGTGCTACATTTAATCCCCTAAATAGTCATGGCATGGATGTATCCACATTTATATGGATTTCTGTTTATTATTTATATGTATTATTACTATTATTATTATTATTATTAGATGCATCCTTTCTATCAGGTCTTGGTACTTATTGAGTATTATGTGATGGAAACCCTGAGAGTTAATTTAGCCCATTTTTACAGATCAGTCACAGCCAACTTAAAGATATTACCCAAGATCACAATAGAGAGAGATAAATGAAATAGAAAAGTGTACAAGGTATAGGACTGAAAATAGAAGGGAACAATTAGCTTAATCTGGATAGAACAGGGAAGGCCTCTCAGACTTGGGGATATTCAAGATGGGTTTTGAAAGACAATGTCATTTGTAATCAGTAGAGGAAAGAGAGGGTGTTGTTACACACAGGTAGACACTCATCCACACTCCAGATGGACCCTTGTTGGCATTTGGTATGAAGGGCTTGGGGTAGGAGGTAGGGATGGAGTGTCACTTGCCTGAGAGCTTTTCTGCTTGGAAACACAGGGGAGAAAAACAGATGAAAAAGCTAAGGAGAAGCTGAGTAAAAAAATAAATCATAGAGGGAAAATATGAGTAAAACATGATGGCAATCAAAGAACAGGAATAAGAGGCAAATCTGGGCAATTTTCTGAGCTAAAGAAGTAGCTGTGAGAGATCTTTGTAGAGGTTTTTAAAAAATTTTTTTTAATGTTTTTATTTATTTTTGAGACAGAGAGAGACAGAGCCTGAGTAGGGGAGGGGCAGAGAGAGGGGGAGATACAGAATCTGAAGTGGGCTCCAGGCTCTGAGCTGTCAGCACAGAGCCCAACGCGGGGCTCAAACTCACGGAGTGTGAGATCATGACCTGAGCTGAAGTCGGACGCTCAACTGACTGAGCCACCCAGGCGCCCTGTATAGAGGTTTTGGATGTTAGCCAAATAGTAGCCATTGAAAGAACTGACCCATTCTGGAACTGAAGTGACAGAGGCATGAAAAATCTTGGAGTGTTCAGAAACCTCTTTACTGGAGGATAAAGACAGATGAGAATATGTTTAGATAAGTCAGGCCATAAACATAGGCAAATAAAGCAATAGGTGTGGCAGTGGTGATGGAGAAGAATGTACTTGGGATTTTTAGACCATACATGAAACTAGGGCTATTGACTGGTGTAGAGAACTAGAAAAACAGAGGAATTGAAAGGTTCTTTTGGATTGAAAGGTACATTATAATGCCACTAACTAAAGTAGAAACTCCAATAGGAAGAATATATCTTACAGAGAAGATGTTGGGCATGTTGAGATTGAAGAATCTTGACATCCCAGTGAATATGCCTTGTGTGCGGTTTGATTTATTGGTCATGAATCCAAAGAAAAAGATGAAATTGGATTTATAGGCTATTTTTTAAAATTCTATGAATTTTATTCTATTCATTACTTTTATAAGCAATATCTAAAAGGAAAAGTCACTTCACTCTCTCCAAAGATAATAATATAGTATTTTAATACAAACCCATGTGTTGGTATTGGAAGGACTATTTTGAGTAGCTTGGCATGCCTATCATTCTGTTATGGGTACAGCCTGTACTTGGAGAGAGATACCCCTAATTTAATCTACAAATTCAGCCAAAAATTTAGGAGTGTTTGTCTGCAGTGGTTTTTCTGACTTCCTGACTTGTGAACTTCTGGGAGAAATTAAGGGAGAACTCACCGTGCTCTAGGACAATGGATAAACTATTGAATGAGCCCTTACATCATGGAAATTTAATTAGAGAAAATTGTATGCATCTTGAAGAGTTAGGAGTCAGAGAATGAATTCAGAGACATTCCTAAAGGACCCACTACACATGAAAGAATGCTTGTTCAAATATAAAACAACTTGTCTTTCCCTGTCCCATTTCCTAGTTGCATGACAGGACAGTATGTCAAGTCTTACCTATTTGTTGAGAAATCTTTTATTTCCCTCCCCTCCTGAGGCAAGAATATTAAGGAATGGAATTCAACAACCACCAAAGATTTGAAATCTACTTCAAAAATTTGTTTTATCTTGTACCGATTTTTAAACCTTCACAAATGGAAAAAGTAAAACTAACAATAAGCAACAGACAAAAAGTCCTGGCACAATAATGTATCATAGACCTGTCTTACCTTTTCTAAATATTTCAGGATAATTCCAGTTGACAGCAATGGAAGTTGATGTGAGGGTTTGGGCAGAATTTTGTTTGAGTTTAGTTCTCTTAGGCAGATATTATTTTCATTGCCTTGTCTTAAATGAATTAAAGCAAAATTTTCATTTGAAATTTTTGTTATGACACAATGGCTCTAATTCTATGACCTTTGGGTTGTGACTGTTGCTCAAAATGTGCTCAATAAAATGTGAAAGGTCTTTTATCTTTGCATTGGGATTTGAGGAGAGGAAGAGGAAAGAACTTTTTATAAAAATACACAGTAATACAGCTCTTAGTGATTTGCCTCCAATTGGGTCTGATTTAGGAGTAGGGTAGTAGGCAGCAGGAGTGAGAGTGTTGATATCCCACCAGCTTCCATGGTGTGCCACTACTTTTATTTTATAGAGAAACCAAGTCTCCAAGAAGCTCTCAGATTATCATTGACATTGACACTTATTAGGGCTCTAGAAATAATTGGCTGGAGTCAACAATTATCTGTTGTGGTTTAAGCCTGAGGAAAGTGTTGGAGAGAAGGATCTCAAACTCAACATATATAAAATTGAATTCATTAACTCTACTCTTTGTCTGAAAAAATCTTTTCCTCCTTCTGTGTCTTTGGTCTCCATAAATGAAGCTATCATCCACCTTGTTACCTAAGTCATGGAATAAACTCCAGAATATAAAAAGGCAATGTGGTATAATGCTTAAAAGTAAGAATGCTGGTGCCAGACTGACCAGTTCAAACCTTGGCTTTATCATTTATTAGCTGTGTGACCTTGAGCAAAATTCTTAGCCTTTTAATGCCTTGGTCTCCTCAGTCAAGAACGTGCTACAATAAAAATACAAAAATAGTAATTCAAAAGGATACATGTATCCTGATGTATATAGCAAGATTATCTACAACAGCCAAATTATGGAAACAGCTCAAGTGTCCATTGACTGATGAATGGATAAAGAAGATGTGGTACACACACACACACACACACACACACACAGGAATATTACTCAGCCATGAAAAAAAGAATGAAATCTTGCTATTTGCAAGAACAGGGAAGGAGCTAGAGAGGATTATGCTATGCAAAATAAGTCAGAGAAAGACAAATACCATATGATTTCACTCATATGTGGAATCTAAGAAACAGAACAAATTAGCAAAGGGAAAATATTCTATTATATGTAGAATTTAAATAAAAACTTAAAAAAATAGTGAGGTGATAATAATAGTCTTTACCTCATAGGGATGTTGTAATTATAGAGGATGAGTTAATATTTATAAAGGACTTTGACAGGGGCTTGACACATAAGTACTATGTAAATATTTGTTAAATAAATTCAAATATATGTTATCCTTGGGACCTTATCAATCACTGGACTCTGTATAACAGGCTTCTAACTAGTTCCTCCATTTCCATTCTTCCTCACAACTTGTCCTTTATACTGCAGCATGAAACCTTTCAATGAGTCTCTTTCAGTAAGCTAAAGGATAAAGTCCCAGCTCAGCCTTATCTCTTCTTACTCCTCCTCACATTATCTCATGACCTGACATAATTTCACATCGTTTTTCCATTTTTCTGGAGGGTGCTCCAGCCATTGTCTACTTTCCAATTTCTATTCAGTTTTTAATACTAAGTTCAAATATTGCTTCACACTAAACCAATCCCCTCATCTGACCCAGGTTTAATTAGATATTCCTTCTCTGTGCTCTCATGGCATTCGGCACACATTCTATCAGCAGTTGCAAATATCCATCTGTGTTTATCTCCTTGACCAGACTAGAGCTTCCATGGACATCTCCAATACCAGGTTCAGAGTTTGTCACATATTTGGAGTTAAAACACGGTGGATAAAGCCCACAAAATTTTACGTATTTCTCTTCAGGGTGTCTAGGAGTCTACTGTTGTATGGTTGTACATTTGGAGATAAAAGGGCAAAATAGTATGTACAATACATGATGAAAACCTGCAGGAATTTATTTCACACCTAAGGCTAAAGTCAAAACTCTTTATGAAATTGAGATGAGCTGGTTAAGTACAGACCTGACTATGATCAACTAGGAACAAAATGAAATTAGTAGCAGCATTATCACAAAATTGACCAATACTTAATTTTTTGACAAATATTTAATTTTTCAATGATTAAGTTGTTACTTCCTGATTAACAAATAAATATACATATATTTTTAAAGTTTATTTATTTTGAGAGAGAAAGAGAAAGCACACACAAGCGGCGAAGGGGCAGAGAGAGAGGGAGAGTGCTGAGCCAGATGAGGGGCTGGAACTCACGAACCATGAGATCACGACCTGAGCTGAAATCAAGAGTCAGCCGTAACTGACTTAACTTAATGAGCCACGCAGGTGCCCTGCAAAGAAAGATCTTAATAGCTATCTTTATGAAATATGTAAACTGTAGCTTGCTAAAGCTTATTCCATTCTTAAACTGTACCTAGAATGTATTAAGAACTTCACATGAATTTTTATGAAAACTCATGTGGATATTCCTATAAAATATAATAATCGGGATAATATTAATTGTGAAGAATGAGTCTACACCTGAAGCTCCTCAAGGAAATACTCATATATATTGTGAGGCAGTGATGAAAGTATTATTTAAATAGGAAAAAAAAAGTGCCACATATTGTTTAAACTGACTCTGTTCTTCTCTGGCTCAACACACTGTTCCCAGAGTGTCAGAATGGCCTGTCCCTCTGCCCCCAAAGAAGAAAGTTAGAGTGGATAATACATAAATAATCTATCAAAACTGCCTTCTTGCCACATGACATTAGTGAAAGTAAAGCCACACCTGTAACACTAGTGAGTATGCATTAAGTGGTAATGCGTATTTAGAAACATGTAAGATTCATTGAGTATTATATAAGCTAAATTTTTAAATGTTTCATTAACAGCTTACCTCCTCCTTGTTGTAGCTCTAGCCCACTGATATTAATAATCAATTGCAATTTCATATTTTCTCCAAATTACCTGTCCTTTGGACAAAATCTCTCTGCCTTCCTTGCAGAGTCCCTCAGGTTAAACTAGACTTTTCAGGAAAGGATGTTCTTGGTGAAAAGTGCTCATTAGGAATTAGAAAATTCCTAGTTTTCTTATGTAGGTGAAAGCATACAATTGCCAATATACCTACTTTGAGTTTTTTCTGTGTTCTTCCAGTTCATCCATTCATTGGCACCTAAATTCATCTACTTGCCAGGCACTGGTAAGGAAGGCTTCTGACTGGTCATGAAAATATTAAGCTAAGGTATCTGTTTTCCTACATATAAATATTGTCAAAGAATATGTATTCCTCAACCACTTCACTTGGGATTTTTTTGTTTCTTTGGAACTTGAGCTCCAATCCTTGCCTGTTTCCTCCAATAAACAAACAATTTCAAAGATGCTAACTCACTCTCCCACCCCAACTCCTTAGAATTAGGACTTTTTTTTGTCTGTTGATAATTTTTCTAAAATATTTCAGAGTATTACGAATTGTACTCACGTGGAACATTTCTTCCTTGGTACCAGTTAGGAACTGAAAACAAAGCATAGAGTCTGACCTTTACCAAGTAGATAGCCCAATTTTTATCATCAATTTATTTATTCATATTTTTTAAGTATTAAATCCAATGAATGAAAAAGTAATATCTATATGTTTCAGTCAGAAATTGAATATTTGGATCAGTCAAACCTGAATTGTTATGCATTCATGTTGTAACTGAGAAAACAAGCACAATTGTCCTTTCATTTTCAATTTCCATATCAATGTTTCTCTGATGATCCAATTAAATCCCTTAATCCAAGTCATCCTTTGGCTCAAGGTAAAAATAATCTTTGCATGGAGAAATCATTTTTAATCAACTCAAGATGCAGCTGGAATAAATGCTACTGGCCAGAGCAGCCATTGTTCTTGGCAAATTCCTCCAAGCAATAAACAATGAACACCACACCCTCATGAGAAAAGGAGTGAAGGATGGGAATGGTCACTGTTCTCATTTTATATTGCTAGATATTATTATGGTCTATTTATGTGCAGTGGGGACTGACATGTAATGTACTTGATACAGAACAATCAGGAGTTGCGAGTTGCTGGAGACCAGTAATTCACATGCTTAGTTTAACAAGCTTGGCATTCAGTCGTGAAACTAATTCTCATTGTGGAATATATTAAAAACAGAACACTTATCAATAAGGCAGTAGGAAGAAATTTCGGAAGGTAGTCAAGGATTGAGTATATAGATTCCCATAGTGTTTGTTTGGAAAAGGAACAAAGTATGTGCAAGCTTTGAAAACATTCATTGCTTACCCAATACCATTATACATAGCAATTAGTGTCTCATCAATGGTGTTTTCATTGAATCATTAAATAAGATTTCTATCTCTTATTTTACAGAAAAGGAGGTAATAGGGGCTCAAGCACAAAAAGTTAAGACCTGCCAGTCAAGTTTCTGATTGGAAGCACTACAGCAGATTTTTTCCGGGGTCTGCCATGTGCAGCAAGGTGCTCTTAATTCAAGAGTCCAGTGAGGTCACAAAGAGAAAGAGCAGGTTTTTGAATCTGTATACCTAGTGCTTTCTGTTTAATAGGCAGACCTACATGGGAAACCACATTATAAAAAGGATTGCTTAGTGTGCGTTGGAATTACAGCAATGGAACAGGGAAATAAAAAGAGGAGGACTTGAGGGGCACCTGGGTGGCTCAGTTGGTTAAGCATCCAACTCTTGATATCGGCTCAGGTCATGATCTCACAGTAGTAATATCAAGCCCTCTGTCAGCTCTGCTGGGTTCTGTGCTAAGAGTGAAGCCTGCTTGGGATTCTCTCTCTCCCTCTCTCTTTGCCCCTCCCCTGCTCTCTCTCTCTCTCTCTCTCTCTCTCTCTCAAAAATAAATAAACTTTAAGAAATAAAAGGAGGAGGAGTTGAATGATAAAGTGTGTCTGCTGAAAGAATTTGAGACAATATCCCTTTCATGACTGGTAATGTTGTTAGTCATAATTCTAAAAGGCTGACCCCCAGAATTGCTCTTTTTGGACAGTGCTTTGGTTATCATAGCTAGTTTGCTTTATTCACCTTATAAGTGAAATTTTATCCCTTCTGATCAATACCTCCCTATTTCCCCTGCCCCTGCCACCACTGGTAGCTCATGGTAACCATCATACTACTCTGTTACTAAGAATTTTACTTTTTTTTTTTTTTTTTTAAGGATTCCACATATAAGTGAGACATGCAATATTTTTCTCTGTCTGGCTTATTTCACTGAACACAATGTCCTCTATGTTCACCTGTCTTGTGGGAAATAGCAGGATTTCCTTTCCCCTTTGAGTCTTCTTGGCTCCCTTGTAAATATTATTTGACTGTATATATGTTTATTTCTGGGCTCTCAAATCTGTTCCATTGGTTTATGGGCCTGTTTTTATGCTAGTACCATACCGTTTTGATTACTTTAGCTTTGTGATATAATTTGAAATAGGAAGTATGATTCATCCAGTTTTGTTCCTCCTGATCAAGACTGCTTTAGTTATTCAAAGTCTTGTAGTTCTATACAAATTTTAGTACTGTTTTTTTTTTTTGACACTTTTTCTCCCCTCCATGCCTCACCCTCTGATATTCCTTCTTCAGTATTGTTAATAAATCTGTTTGAAGCAGGCTCTAAAACAAAACAAAACAAAACAAAACAAAACAAAACAAAACCCCAGAAACTGCTTTAAGTATTTACAATGGAGAGGTTTTATGTCAGGGAATTACTTATGCAAGTGATGTTGTGGCTAAAAAACAAAACACAGAGTGATGGTGAAGCAACCTAAAAACTAGCAGTAGTAGGAAATGATTCTCACCAGTAGGCTAAAACTGTGCTGTCCATTATGGTAGCCAGCAACATCTGGTTGTTGAGAACTTGAAATATGGTCAGTCTGAACTGAGATGATAAGAAATAAGATATTGAATATATTGGGTTAATCAAAGTTTAGTATTCAAGTTCATTTTTCCTTTTTGCTTTGACTTTTTAAATGTGGCTACTAGAAAATTAAAATTTACATACATGGTTCACATTCTATTTTTGTTTGATGGGGCTGGGCTAGAGAGACAAATGTGAGAGGTGATGTTACTAAAGCTCAGAGTCCCTGGAAACTTGATGGGTTGCCCCAACAAGAACTAGAGGCACGAAGGAAACACAGCTGTTGCTTGAAATGCAAACTGGAGCCAGAAGGGAGGGGAAGAGTGTCCTGGCTACACCCTGTCACCCCAATCTCCTATCAGTGCTGCTGCCTAGAAGGTAGTCACCTAGAAAATATAGCTTACTTATGTTTTCACTCATATGTGGGTCTTGAAAAACTTAACACCAGACCATGGGGGAGGGGAAGGGGAAGAAAAAGTTAGGGAGGGTGGCAAACCATAAGAGACTCTTAAATACTGAGAACAAACTGAGGGTTGATGGGGGTGGGGGAGAGGGGAAAGTGGGTGAAAGCGCCTCCCATTGAGGAGGGCACTTGTTGAGATGAGCACTGGGTGTTGTATGGAAACCAATTTGGCAATAAATTATATTTAAAAAAAGAAAGAAAGAAAGAAAACACAGCTTACACAGGTCAACCCTCCTGTGATACAGAGTTGAGTGGTTCAAGGGCAAGGAATACATCTGAGGCCAGATTGATTTTTTCAGACTACAGTCAGGTCTTAGTATGTCCTTTTTGTTCATTCATTCATTCATTCATTCGTTCATTCAACAAATATTTATTGAGTACCACTTACTACAAACACATTATGGTCTGGATACTTTTAACTTCCCTGGTCTTTGATCAAATGAGTCATCCTGTTCTCTGTTTTGTTCTAAACATTTTCTGATGATGAGTATTTGAACTCATTGTCTTATCTTGTTTTCCTAATTCCTAGCAGCCTGTCTGGGATTTTCACACAGTTCTTTATTCAATATCATTTATAGTGCCTATACAACCCTTGGCACCAAATAACCAGCTACTTCTACAGAGTATCAGCTAGCTACTGTAGCCATATTGCAAATCGTGAACCTTCTGTCTTTTTTCTTTCTTGCTCCCTGCTTCCTCCCTATAATAAACCACCACACTTGGAAACAGTGTTGAAAAAGCTGACCTTTTGACCCATGGCCTGAAGAGATACCTAAAAGGAAATATGCAGATCTTCAGTCTGAAAGTGAATCGTCCTAGCCAAAAGCTAATTATTACAAAGTATTTATTTTGGATAAGGTTAGAGCCTGATAATTATCAAGTTCATAGAGAAATATGTGTTTTTATTATCAATAAACATTTTTGGGGTACTATGATGTGTTAGGCACTGTTCTAAAAATCAGAACACAAAGATGAAAAGATAAAAGAAAACAAATTCCTGGAGAGTATATAAGGAAAGATAAATAATCTAAGGAGTCATGAGAAGTGACGCAAATAATGAATGTTCCAGGAGTTTAGGTGAAGAACTCCCTGTGTTCAGGGAGTGTTTCAGAGAAGAAGGGAACCTGAGCTCAGCTTAGAAGGAAGGCCAAAACTAGATTTTTTTAAAAAAAGTGAAAGGGGTTGCCTAGGTGGCTTAGTCGGGTAAGTGTTCAACTTCAGCTCAGGTCATGATCTCATGGTTCGTGAGTTGGAGCCCAGCGTCAGCCCCACGTCGGGCTCTGTCCTGACAGCTCAGAGCCTGGAGCTACTTTGGATTCTGTGTCTCCCTCTCTCTCTGCCCCTCTCCTGCTCACACTCTGTCTCTCTCTCTGTCTCAGAAATAATAAAATAAAATAATAAAATAAACATTTTAAAAAGGGGAAGGAAAAAGTTTTCCAGGAAGAGAAAATTACATATATATCTGGAATAAACAGGAGCATGAATAAGTTTATTCCATATTGAAGTGGCTTGTATTACGATTAGGAAGCTCAAGAGTATCAAGAATAGTCTTCGTCTAAATGAACCCCTAGAGTTGTCTAAACCTGAGTGAAGGACCCTATAGCATTTATTATTAAGATTAAAAATAGGGCTGGGAGGGGCACCTCCATGGCTCAGACAGTTGAGCATCCAACTTCAATTCAGGTCATGATCTCGCAAGTCTGTGAGTTCGAGCCCACGTGGGACTCTGTGCTGACAGCTCGGAGCCCGGAGCCTGCTTCTGATTCTGCGTCTCCCTCTCCTTCTGCCCCTCCCCCAACTCATGCCCTGTCTCTCTCACTCTTAAAAATAAATAAATGTTAAAAAATTTTTTAAAAATAGGGCTGGGAACTTCAGCCCATTAGGAAGTAGAATGGGATGGTTCTATGGTTTATACTGTCTATACTACGGTGTGGGTTGGCTACCACTTTGGACCATAAGCTTCCCAAGGGTCAGTGCCTGTCCTGTTCACTGTTCAGCCCCATGCTGCTTAGTGGTTCCATGAAGAGTGAATGAATGCCAATAAATGGTGTGATAGTGCATGAATCCCTGGGCTGAGGAGACCCAAGGCAAACATTCATTCAATTTTGATGTATTCCAGAATAGCATTTAGGGAATTAGAAACAGAGTTAGGCATTGTACTCCAATTATTAGGAGAAATCTCTTCAGGGACTTTGGGCGTTGTGTCCCCTGGGCCACAATAATAGGGGACTTAGGAATCCTAGTGGAGAATTTAGTCAACCTGGTATGTTATTAGGAGATGATAAAATTTATAATGTAATTGTCACTACCCATGCCTTTGTAATAATTTTCTTTATGTGTTATCCATTTCAGGCTGACTCTGATAGGCACATCTGGATTGCATTAAAAGGTATATTAGATTTATACCAGAGCTAATATTGTAGAGAGTAGATCCCTGCAGACAAAGGTAGTTTATTAAATTCTAAGATATTGGGGCACTTGGGTGGCTCAGTCGGTTGAGTGTCCAGCTTCGGCTCAGGTCATGATTTCACGGTTCATGAGTTCGAGCCCCACATTGGGCTCTGTGCTGACAGCTCAGAGCCTGGAGCCTGCTTTGGATTCTGTGTCTCCCTCTCTCTCTGCCCCTCCCTTGCTCATGCTCTATCTCTCAAAAATAAATAGACATTAAAAATTTTTTTTTTAAATCTAAGATATCAAAACAGATACATTACCACTACAGAACCCGAAGAACTATAAGGATCATTGAAAGCCTCAGGGGAATAGATTTACAGGAGGGAGGCTTTTAAAAGGGTCCCACTCTATTTATTTACACACTGAGGAGTGTTGCTCTATGTCAAATACAGGCTGTATGTTAATCTAACACTCAACCCGATGGAGGCCATCCAGCTGTATAGTGGGCAATATATCTAGAATCAACTAGAGTTGGATTCAAACCCTGGATTCTACACATATTACTCTATAAGCTTAAACCAGTGATGAGGATAAACATGGTGCTTACACCATATGATAGTTGTAAGAATTCAATAAAGTGATGCAAGTAAAGCACTTAGCACAGTGCCTATCACCAAGAAAGTGCTTGGTTAATGTTAATTTTTTCTATTAGAACAGTAGAAGTGCACCTAATACCCAGGAGTCATTACTTGTCCAAAGGGGAGCCCCCCTTCCCCGACACACACACATGTATAAGTCAGGGAATTCATCCAAACCAACATGCCCTATTTCCTGTGTCTTCTCCCAAAACATAATCTGCTAAACTCTTTGCTCACTTTGATCTTGGATTTGCCTGTGAATTGTTTTTGTGTATATGCCTCTTCCCCAAACGAATGCTTCTTGCTCTAACTACAGTGCAGCCCCTGTCCTGGTTTTGCTTCACTGACAAGGTTTTGGCATGTGAGTCTTGCTCTCTTAGCATATGATTTAAGTTTGCTTCTGTTTTCGACTTCCATCCTCCTGATGGCTCGTGATGACCTTCACACTGTTGGAGAGGAAAACAAACACAGAGAGGAAACAAAGTAAATAGCCTTGAGTTTAAGGAATAAGTAACCAACATTAGATTGCTTTCTGAGAGTAGCTTTTGATGACAGAAGGGGATGACAAGTGAAGAGAACAGTGCACAAAATCACTGCCTCTTGGTCACAGGTGAAAAGGCAGAGTTGCAGAAAGAGTTTGGGGGGGTGTTGAGGGAGAAAATGTATACAACACACTTCCCCTGCTCTATGATGCTCTCTGGGAATTGTGACAGTTAATACTGGCATCAGTGACAATTAGTAGGGCTTAGTCAAGGAGCCACTTAATCAGAAAATCTCTTTACCCTTAAAATACCCTCCATTTCTTTACTTTTGGAAATGGAAAGGAAAAGCTATTTCTGTGGTTTCTCAAATCCCTAAAATTGCAGTTTGGGTGCAAATTTTCAAAGTAGTCTCTGCCAGAGTGTTACTTTTATAAGACTAGAACCAGGCATTCAGCTTTAGGGAAGCCAGGGATTTGGAGGTAAGCCACAGTAGGCCTAGGGCCAGCTCCCAGATTTCTGATGTTTTATGGGATTTACAACTCACCACTCTCCATTGAAACCACTGCTTCAGATGAGAGGATAAGAAAAGAGTGTGGCCTTGTGAAGAGCCATCTTAATCATGGAATTACACTAGGTCATTGGGATACCTGCTCTGTTGTGGGAAACCCTGCAGTTTGAGCATTGTTTTAATTCAACATGGTAAAGACTGGAGGAAACCTGTACTGACAATGATTGAAATTTCTTTCCACCTCTGGCATCTCATATGCAAAAAATATAAGCCTATAAATCTCTCCCCACCTTTCTACTAACCCCTTTCAAAGTCATTAAAGCAGTTTTGGGGGCCATGAAATCTGGTGTCTGGCAGCACTAAGTTCTGTCCCTAAAGAGAAAGCTCTTTTCCACAAACGCAATTTTGCCCAGTGCCTCTGCTGAGTCCTCCTTATTCCTGACAACATCTTGCTCCCTCTTTGTTAAATATTTCAAAAGATTTTTCCCTACATCCAGTAACATAGTTCAGGGATTCCCTTTTAACACAACATATAGTACATCAAATTATTTCAAAGTGCCTTAGAGGAAAGGTAACCATGATTAGTGAGATAGAAAATGAGGTGTTCCTATTTTATAGTAGTGTAATCAGAGAAGGTAGTAAGGTGAATAGATAATTGAATAAAATAAGGGGTGGGACTTGGAAGTATTTGAGAAAGATTATTCTAGGCAGAAGGAACAGCTAATGCAAAGGCTCTGAGATGGCATATTGGAGGCATGTGTTCAAGGAAAAGCAAGAAAGTCAGTGTGGCTGGAGCACAACAAATGAGAATGGCAAAAGAGAGGTTATAGACTATTGGGGAAACAGATCACTTAAGGTTTTATCGGCTTTTTCTCTGAGAAGATAGGAAGCCACTGGAGAGTTTTGAGCAAAAGAAAGACATGATCTGACTTAAGTTTTGTTTTATTTTAGAGAGAGAGAGAGAGCAAGCAGGGGAGAGAGGCAAAGGGAGAGAGACAGAATATCCAGCAGGCTCCACGCTCAGTGCAGAGCCCAACATGGCTCAATCCCATGACCTTGATTCATGACCCGAGCTGAAATCAAGAGCTGGACACTCAACCAACTGAGCCATTCAGGTGCATCCAGTTTAGTTTTAAAAGGATCACAGGAAAGGAAGAAAGAAAGCCAGTTAGGAAATTATTGCAATACTCCAGATGAGAAATGTTAATACCTGAACCAAGGTTATAGCATGTGGATATGAGTGAGAAAACTGGAACAGAAAGAGATGCTGAGAATTGGTAGTTTTATAGATATATTTTTAAGGTGGAGCCAACAAGATTTCCTAAAAAAATTACTGGTAAGTTATGAGGAAAGATAGGAATTAAAAAAAAATGCAAGATTTTTGGCTCACACAACTGGATAGATCACTTGTTATTGGTAGAGAAGAGACTGCTGCAGTTAAATTAAAGTCAAGGGGAAAATCAGGAGTTCTGTTTTGAACACATTGACTTTAAATTTGTATTGAACACCTCTGTAGAGATTTTGAATTAGCAGAAAGAATTTTAGATGAGAGGTTGAGGCTGAACTTTTGCTTTGAGCATCATTGTCATATAGATTTTTAAAGCCATGATATCATATGAAATTGTAGATAGGCATAACAATGTTTAAAGAGGTCAAGTAGATGTGAAGGAGTCACCAGAGATAACTGAGAAGGAGCAGCCAGTGATGCAAGGGGACAGCTAAGAGAGAGTGATGTGCCCAAGCCAACTAAAGAAAATATTCAGGAAGGAGGAAATTTTCAATTTTATTAAAAACTGCTAGGGAGGCATCACAATCCCAGACTTTAGCCTCTCCTACAAAGCTGTAATCATCAAGACAGCATGGTATTGGCACAAAAACAGACACATCGACCAATGGAATAGAATAGAAACCCCAGAACTAGACCCACAAACGTATGGCCAACTAATCTTTGACAAAGCAGGAAAGAACACCCAATGGAAAAAAGACAGTCTCTTTAACAAATGGTGCTGGGAGAACTGAACAGCAACATGCAGAAGATTGAAACTAGACCACTTTCTCACACCATTCACAAAAATAAACTCAAA